>NC_141877.1:285116862-285418029 GCF_056163025.1 Triticum urartu
CATCCCTCCCACTCGGGGGCTTAGCCGCGAACCAGTTTCACCTAAGTTAAAAAACTACTCTAATCCGAGTTGAGAGCATCCCTCCCGCTCGGGGGCATAGCCGTGAACCAGTTTCGCCTAAGTTAAAAGAATACTCCGAGTGGAGAGCATACCTCCCACTCGAGGTCTTAGACGCGAACCAGTTTCGCCTAAGTTAAAAGACTACTCCGAGTGGAGAGCATCCCTCCTACTCGGGGCTTTGCCGCGAAACAATTTTTCCTAAGTTAAAAAACTACTCCGAGTGGAGAGCATCCCTCCCACTCAGGGACTTAGCCGCGAACCAGATTTGCCTAAGTTAAAAACCTACTCCGAGTGGAGAGCATCCCTCCCACTAGGGGGCTTAACCGCAAACCAGTTTCGCCTAAGTTTAAAAAACTACTCCGAGATGAGAGCACCCCTCCCACTCGAGGGCTTAGCCGCGAACCAGTTTTGCCTTAGTTAAAAAACTATTCCAAGTTGAGAGTATCCCTCCCACTCGGGGGCTTAGCCGTGAACCAGTTTCGCCTAAGTTTAAAAACTACTTAGAGTGGAGAGCATCCCTCCCACTCGGGGGCTTAGCCGCGAAACAGTTTTTGCCCAAGTTAAAAAACTAATCCGACTAGAGAGCATCCCTCCCACTCAGGGTCTTAGCCGCGAACCAGTTTTCGCATAAGTTAAAAAACTACT
This sequence comes from Triticum urartu, assembly GCF_056163025.1. Taxonomy (NCBI): domain Eukaryota; kingdom Viridiplantae; phylum Streptophyta; class Magnoliopsida; order Poales; family Poaceae; genus Triticum; species Triticum urartu. Next base: position 285,117,568 of record NC_141877.1, read on the forward strand.
CCGAGTGGAGAGCATTCCTCCAACTTAGGGGCTTAGCTGTGAACCAGTTTTGCCTAAGTTAAAAAACTACTCCGAGCGGAGAGCATCCCTTCCACTCAGGAGCTTAGCGGCGAACCAGTTTCTCCTAAGTTAAAAGACTACTCCGAGTGGAGAGCATCCCTCCCACTCGGGGGCTTAGCTGCGAACCAGTTTCGCCTAAGTTAAAAAACTACTCCGAGTGGAGAGCACCCCTCCCACTCGGGGGCTTAGCCGCGAACCAGTTTCACTTAAGTTAAAAAACTACTTCGAGTGGAGAGCATCCCTCTCACTCGGGGGATTAGACGCGAACCAGTTTTCGCCTAAGTTAAAAAAACTACTCCGTGTGGAGAGCATCCCTCCCACTCGGGAGCTTAGCCGCGAACCAGCTTCGCCTAAGTTAAAAAATCCGTTCACTCGAAGCATGTTGTAAACAGGAAAGCAATATTCTGATAAGTTCATCAAATTTAGAAATGCAAGCAAAAGTACTCGGGCGTCAGGCCCGAAAGAGTTTAACGATTACAGAATCACTCGGTATTCTGAGGCAAATAAGTTCAGGTCATTAAGTTTTTCTTCACTCGGCGGGGGAGGACTCCCAGGCTTGACAAACTAGTCAAGATAAATGTCGTCAGCTATGCGGGTGGCTGCCTCGATGAAAGTCTCCATGAAGGATTCAACCTGGAGCTTCTCCGTGTTCGCCACCTGGAGGGCCTTCAGTTTATCTTCCTTGGCGTCTTTGCAATGGACTTGGACAAGTGAGAGAGCCACGTCAGCTCCGCAGCGGGCAACATATTTCTTCCATGCTTGCACCCGGCCTGGGATATCGTTAAGCCGAGCCATGATCGACTCGATGTCATTCTGAAGCGTATCCTTAGGCCACAGTTCCTTGTCGATCTTCACTAGTGCAACCCTCAAGCGAGTGATATATCCTTGGACACCTTCGAGACGAGCTTCGAGGCACAACATGTTTAGAGCCACTGCGTCCTTCACGAGTGACTTGGTGGGGTCTAAACTTGTCTCAATCTGATCTGTCTCCTCTCCGAAGTTCTAGCAGAACTCTGCACAAGGGAGAAAGAAGTGGTTAATTGCGCTATTACCCTCAAAGCTCGCAGAAATTCACTCAACCAATGGGAGGTACCTTCCAGCATGCCGTACATCTTCTTTGCGAAACCTCCCAAATATTTCTCCAGCTCGTCCCTCTTTCGAGTGAGCTAGTCCACCTTGTCGGACAAGACGATTTTCTCTTCCTTCAGCTGAGCATCTTCCTTCTTCACCTCTTCAACAACAGTCTTCAGGGCCGCATTCTCCTATTCAAGTTTACCGACTGAAGCTAGCTTTTTCTCAGCCGCTTCAGTCTTCTCTCGAGCCACCTTCTGCGCTCCAACAACTTCGTTGTCTTTCCTCTCCAACACCTACTTCATAGTGTCTAAAGAAATAATATTCTTCAGTCGTGCTTGGAGTTGATGATTTTCACTACGCACATCTGTTCGAGTGGAATCACTCGGTTCAAAGGACAAAAAGGAAAAATGACGAAGCTCACAGTCAGCAAAATGTTACCTCCCATGGACTTCACCTCCTCTTGAGCCTGCTTCAAGTTCTTCTTGTCCAGCTCTAAGTCCAGTTGGAGCTGGATCTTCTCCTTCTCTAGGGCAACATACTGGGTTCCCAGATCACAAGATTTCTGAGATCAACAAAAAGACAATTTAGTCGACGAAGAGAGACTCTCAAAAGTATTTCCTCTAATTCCGAGTGAAGAAGAGCAAATCTAGACTGCTGCTGTCAAAAGTGTTCTAAGACCACCGCCAAATCAAACATTCGACAGCGGTCTCGAGGACTACACCCAGTGGGTGCACTCAACGTGCCCCCACTGGATTAATTTCCCACTTGGTATGGCCTGCTCGGCCCGAGTGGAAGGAAAAAAGTAGCTTATTCTAAGACCCCCGCCCAATCAAACATTCGATGGCGGCCTCGGGGACTACACCTAGTGGTCGCACTCAGTGCGCCCCCACTGGATCAATTTCCACTCGACACGGACTGAACAGTTCGAGTGAAGAGCTTCAAGCAAAAATATTCTAAGACCCCTGCCGAATCAATCATTCGACGACGGTCTCAGGGACTACACCTAGTGGGTGCACTCAGCGTGCCCCCACTGGATCAGTTTCCCACTCGACACGGCCCGACCGACTCGAGTGGAAGAAATACAGAACGAAAAGAAAACACCCAGTGGGTGTACAGATTCAACAAAATCAAGATGGAGAAAATCCAATCGTTTAGCAACTTAAAATCATACTTACTCGGACATTGGCTTGAAGAGCATAACTGGCGTCATAAGCAGACTCGCTGGATTCATACACCTTCTTTACTCACTGCATCATCAGACCAGCTTGGACCATAGCATCCTTGGCAGCTCATGTTTGGTCCGCTGGGACATGGTGCAGAGTGAATGCGCTCGACGCAGGAGATGGTGATGTAGCTGGAGGGATCAGCACTTGTGGTTGCCCAGTCGGACCTGAGGCTTAAGCGGTCAACACTAGAGGCTAGGTAGTCGACAAAGGGTCGGCGAAAGAAACACCAACTCGAGATGAACCACCAGGCTCTTGAAGAATAGGTTCAGGCGGTGGGTGAGACGTCTGGCTTGAAGGCACTCTCTTGGTGAAGCTCCGTGAGGTGGTCGAAGCCCTACCCCTTCCTCCTCGCTCCTTAGAGACTCCTCATCATCATCATCTGGAAGTTGGATGACATCTGTTAGAACTGTAGTCACTCTACAGTAAGATTTCAGTGGTATACCCCAATTCCACTTGACTGTCGTCATTCACTCGAAGTACAAGAACACCAACTCGAGACGAACCACCTGGCTCTTGAAGAACAGGTTCGGGTGGCGGGTGAGACGTCTGGCTTGAAGGCACTCTCTTGGTGAAGCTCCGTGAGGTGGTCGAAACCTTGCCCCTTCCTCCTGCGCTCCCCGGAGGCTCCTCCTCATCATCGTCTAGAAGTTGGATGACGTTTGTTGGCACTGTAGTCACTCGACAGTAAGATTTCAGTTGGATACCCAATTCCACTTGACCGTCATCATTCACTTGGAGTACAAGAGGGACTCATCGGGCTCGATCGCCACGATATGAGGAGTGGATGACTGACGTGCCACCGCGTGCTTCACCCACCGCTGGAGCCGCGAGCGACCGGATCACTTGCTACGGCGAGCAACGGGAAGGGAGGACGCCACGGGACCCGGTCGATACTAAGTCGAGGGCTGCCACAAGAGGACGCCACGGGCACTCTCGCGGAAGTGTGCCGCCCCATGAATGGGGAGCGCCTCGACATCGAGGGGGGCTTCCTGGAGCCAGGCCGAATCATCAATGATGAAGGTGAGCGCGCCGAGACGGATCTCGTAGCCCAAGGATAATCCACCACCGGAAAACATGTCGATGGAGATTGAAGATCGCAAGCTCATCGGAAGTCGCTTAGACGCTTGCCCCACGGTGGGGTGCCAACTGTCGTGGGAACGGATCTGACAGTAGAGATGGGGGGTACGTAGGAGAGGGCAGAGCCTAGCTATAGCGAGGTTGTACACTCGGTTTTACGAGTTCAGGCCCCTCTCGGAGGAGGTAATAGCCCTATGTCTCGGTGATGCGGAGGATTTGTTGATTGGAGTGTTGAGTTACAGGGGGTGCGAACCCTTGTGCCAGAGGGGAGAGGTGGCTTATATAGAGTGCATCGACCCCTCGCAGTCCTCTGTTACGCAAGGGTTCAATGAGGGAATAATGTCACGAACGTTACTGGTAATGCCTGTGTTTAATGATCTTTAAGGTGACGGAGTGAACGACCAACCGTTGCCATCCTGAGACAACCCTAGGCCTTCTGTCTTCTTAGTTGATTCTTGTATTCCGAGTGAATGGCGATAGTCGAGTGGAATTGGGGTGTCCGAGTGGATCTTCTGTCGAGTGAATTGCACTATTTGATGATTTCAGTCGGTATACTCTTTCCATCTTTGTAGGTCTTGGCCTCTGGTACAGTGTCCTTGGGTAGGGCACCTAGGTCAGGTCCAAGACCCTACCCTAGGTACATGTCAACGTCATTGATGAATGATCCCTCGTACCACCCACGAACGATCCCTCGTACCACCCATGAACGATCCCTCGAACCAAAGATCGAAAGCACGACCTCTCTACTTGGTTGCAAGCGTGCAACCTTCACGATGTAATACCGCTTCGCCGTCTAGAGCTAATCGTTTCCGGAGAATTAGAGGGAGGAGATTAAAACCACATTGGGCTTATAATTGTGAGAACAAGAGGATTATCCAAGCTCTAATTAGTCAACTAGGACCAACCAGAACATGAACTAGAAGAACTAGAGGAGGCTCCAAAAACTATATAATTCAAGAGACAAAAATCCTCTAGTATATATAGGTTGGAGGGGAGGGAGAGGGCAGCCACCAAGGGGGAAAGAGTCCCCCATTGTGTGCTGGCCTAGGGGAGGAGTCCCACTCCCTCCCCTAGTAGGATCCCCCCACCCCCCGCCCAAGGAAATGGAGGGCGCCACCTCCACTTGGGCCCTTGTGGCCCAAGTTGCCTTCCACCTCTTGGCCATTTAAGGCCCGTTGATATTTAAATTAAATATAAAATGTTATAAATACCTCTAGACCATTATATATATGTTAACATCTCCAGGAACATTTTCCACCTATATATAATTTATCCGTAATACCCGGTATTACCCAGTACAATCCAAAACCCTTTCAAGTGACCCCGAAACGCTTCCGGATCCTCTAGGAACTATTTCGAATATTCATGAAAAAATTACAAAATAATATTCTCATGACTCCCGTCCTACTAAAACTCAACAAATCGTGATTGCCTTAAGCTTGTGACCCTGTAGGTTTGGCAACTCATAGACATGAACGAAACCGTTCGTTCAATGATCGACAGCGGGACCGTGGACGTCCATATCGGTCCCTATGACAACACGAATGATATTTAAGTGAGACTTAGGTTATCATGTGATGTTTCCTTTGCTTTGCGATACTTCACAAAACCCGGGATGCATCGATACCCTCCCGAGTCATCACTATGCTCGTTATACCAAAATCCTCATTACCGGTTTTGTTCTTCTTTCTCGTTATTGTGTTCCGGCATTCCCATGATGAAGTACATGTGTCCGGCGAGACGATGATTGATGTCGTCACACCGAGAGGGCCCTAGTAATATCTCTCCATTGTCGGAGGAACAAATCCCACTCTCGAGCTATCCGGCCACTTGTAAAACTTTCCGATGAACCTGTAAGTTGTCTTTATGATCATGATGTTACAGGTGATGTTTGAGCAACCCCAAAGCCCACCGTATGTTAAGAAGTGACCACGATACTCTCATGGTCTAAAGAGAAATTGCACCATGTCATTACAATTGAATAGAGGCGATATTAACTCAATTAGCAACAAACAAGATTAGGTCGGTTCAATATGTTCGTTCTTCCAACATCATAATCTCAATGTTGTTTTAGGATCATCGTTACACTTAACGATATACCAAGATCCAAAAAACGTGATCGCCAACAACACTTGAGCTAGTCTTAGAGGCGAGACTAGGAACCTTTTTATTTTACTGTTTATCATTCCACACGTGCATATGAGTTTTCCACTGAATCACATATTCTAGGATCATAGTAGTTATATTATAGAATATAAAATCTTTAATTATGAATATGGGAATATAATAATAAAAATAGTATTGCCTCTAGGGCATATTTCCAGCAGTCTCCCACTTGCACTAGAGTCAATAATCTAGTTTACACAGTCTCTTTAACATCTATGGCTATCCGGTGTTGCTCATGCTTTGCTCGTGGTAGAGCCTTCGTCATCGGGTTTGACACATTCAAATCCATGTGAATCTTGAGAATTCCACATAGCCCTTCTCAACATATTGTCGGATAATGTGAGACTTGCGTGCAATGTGTCTGGTCTTCATGTGTGATCTTGGTTCCTTTGCTTGAGCAACATCACCACTATTATCACAAGAGAGGGCCATTGGATTCATCACACTTGGGACAACACCAATTTCTTCAAGAAACTTCTTGATCCAGAGCACCTCCTTTTAAGCTTCTGAAGCTGCAATATACTCTACTTCTGTTCTAGAATCTGCAACAGTATTTTGTTTGAAACTCTTCCAAACAACCGCACCACCATTAAGTGTAAAAACATAACTTGATTGAGATTTATATAGTCATCTATATCAGCCATGAATCTAGCATCGGTGTAACCATTTACAACGAGTTCTTAATCACCTCCATAAACAAGGAGTGTATCCTTTGTTCTTCTGAGGTACTTAAGAATATTCTTAACTACTGCCTAGTGAGCCAATCCTGGATCACTCTGTTATCTGCTACTAACACTTAGCACATAAGAAACATATGATCTAGTACATATCATAGCATACATGATGTAGCCAATTGCAGAGGCATATGGTACTCCACTCTTTTGCACTCGCTCATCAACTGTCTTGGGACATTGATTTTTGCTAAGTGTTACACCATGTAAAATTGGGAGAAAACCTTCCTTAGCGTTCTCCATTTTAAACCGCTTTATAACCTTGTCAATGTATGTGCTTTGACTTAGTGCTATTAGACGTCTTGATCTATCTCTATAGATCTTTATGCCCAATATATATGCAGCTTCACCTAAGTTCTTCATTGAAAACACACTCTTTGAATAATCTTTTATTGTTCCAAGATACTTAGTATCATTCCCAATCAATAATATGTCATACACATATCAGAAATTCTATAGAGCTCCCACTAAACTTCTTGTATACACAAGCTTCTTCATCATCTTTAATGAAGCCAAACCCTTTTTACTACTTCATCAGAACATTGATTCCAGCTCCTTGATGCTTGCTTCAAACCATAGATTGACCTTTGAAGCTTGAACACCTTTTTGGCATCCTTTGGATCAACAAAACCTTCTGGTTGTATCATGTATACATCCTCTTTCAAATTTTCATTTAGGAAAGCAGTTTTGACATCCATCTGTCATATCTCGTAGTCGGAATATGCAGCTATAGCCATTAAAATCCATACAAAATTTAGCATTGCTATTGGAGAGAAAGTTTCACCATAATCGGCTCTCTTAACTTGCGAAAACCCTTGTGCAACTAGACTCGCTTTGTAAATGGTTGGATTATCATCTGCGTCTATTTTCCTCTTGAAGACCCATTGACATTGTATATGTTTTACACCCCTTGGAGGATCGACCAAGTTCCAAACTTGATTCTCGTACATGGACATGACTTTGAGCCATTCTTTTGAGCTACGTGCCACCATCACTTCCTTGTAGTGTGCAAGATCATCTTCTTCTAAGATGAATATTTCATTACGAAACCATTCAGGAGGTTTGATAACTCTTCCTGACCTACGCGGTTCGGTTACAGTCTTAACTGGAGTTTCTGCATCTGGTGTAGTAACTTCTCATTCAGTTGCGCAGACAACTTCTGGAACATATTCTATATTGTTAGTCCTATTAACTTTTGGAGGTTTAGTAATCTCGTTAAGCTGAACTGTCCTCCCACTTCTTTAGCGAGAAACTCATCCTCGAGAAAGTGTCCACCTTTTGCGACAAACACTTTTTCACTTGACTTTTGGTAGAAGGAATACCCAAATGTTTCTTTGGGATAACTTACAAAGTAGCACTTGTGTGCTTTAGAATCGAGCTTGTTTGGTTGTAAACATTTTCCATAAGCTTCACAACCCCAAATTTTGAGATGCGACAAATTTGGTTTCTTGCCATTCCATAACTCATATGGTGTCGTCTCAATAGATTTAGACGGTGCTTTGTTTAGTGTATATATTGTTGTTTCAAGTGCATATCCCCAAAATGATAATGGTAGATCGGTAAACGACATCATTGACCTAACCATGTCTAACAAGGCTCGGTTATGCCTTTCTAATACACCCTTTCTTTGCGGAGTTCTAGGAGTGGTAAGTTGTGGGACAATCCCACAATCACTTAGATGCTTGCTAAACTCGTGGCTTAGATATTCTCCTCCATGATCTGATCGTAGAAAGTTTATCTTTTTGCCACTATGATTCTCAACTTAATTCTAAAATTCTTTGAATTTTTCAAATGTTTCAGGCTTATGCTTCATTAAGTAGATATACCCATATCTACTCAAATCGTCAGTGAAGGTAACGAAGTATAAGTATCCACCGCGTGCTAGAACACTCATTGGTCCACATACATCACTATGTATTATATGCAATACTTCTAGCGCCTGTTCAAGATGACCAGTGAACTATGTTTTGGTCATTTTACCCATCGGACAAGCTTCACATGTATCAAATGATTCAGAATCAAATGATGTTAACACTCCATCTTTATGAAGTTTTTGCATGCGTTTCTTTCCGATATGACAAAGACAGCAGTGCCACATATAAGTGGTATTATTAGTCTTCTTAAGACATTTAACATTAATGTTATAGACTTCTTTCTCACGTTCAAGATCTAATATGAATAATCCACCAACCATGGGTGCAAATCCATAAAACAAATCCTTATAAATATTGAACAACTATTGCTCTCAGATATATAAGAATGACCATCATTTATCAAACATGATCCAGAGATAATGTTCTTACATAACTTTGGAACAAAATAACAATTATTCAGTTCTAAGATAAATCCTGAAGGTAGGCTTAATGATATGACACCGACAGCCTGAGCAGAGATCCCATCACCATTTCTGACACGCATCACAACTTTCATTCTTTCCCAGCTTGTGAATCTTCCGTAGTCCCTGTGTGGTGTTGCAAATATGAGCAACCGACCCGGTATCAAATACCCAAGACTTGGAATTTTCATCAAGTAGAATATCTATAACATTAACATGGATAACTTTTATACCTTTACCAGCAGATGAGTTCTTCTTATCTGCCAGATACTCTATGCAATTTATTTTCTAGTGTCCTTTCTCCTTGTAGTAGAAGCAAATATTCTCGCAAGAAGCTCCACCCTTGTTCCTCTTGGTGTTATGCTTTCTTTTGAAACTCTTTGTCTTGTTTACAAGCAACTTTTGCTAGTTCTGCAACCCGATCTCGTTGGTTTTGAGCATCGCTTCATGAAGTGATGAAATGATCAAATCATTTTCCGGTGTCTTAGGAAAATCTATTTCCATTGCATTGATACTATAAAAATAGTCTACAAGTCTGGCACTTTTCTCACTAACTTTAGCTATTTTGCATCCACCCAATGCTTCAGTCATCTCATGAACTTTAACTCTATCATTATGATACATAACTTCTAGTGCTTTAGTAATTTGAACAACACTTAGATGTTCAAAATGTTTCTATAACACTTGATCCATGCAAGATAGTAATACATCTACAACGTATCTACTTTTCCAAACACTTTTGCCCTTGTTTTGGACTCTAACTTGCATGATTTGAATGGAACTAACCCGGACTAACGCTGTTTTCAGCAGAACTGCCATGGTGTTATTTTTGTGCAGAAATAAAAGTTCTCGGAATGACCTGAAAATCCACGGAGACACATTTTGGAATTAATGAAAAATACTGGCGAAAGAATCAGCATCAGGGGGCCCACACCCTGTCCACGAGGGTGCAGGGCGCGTCCCCCTGCCTCGTGGGCCCCCTATGACTCCAACGACCTCAACCTCAACTCCATATATTCACTTTCAGGGAGAAAAAAATCAGGGAGAAGGATTCATCGCGTTTTACGATACGGAGCCGCCACCAAGCCCTAATCTTCCTCGGGAGGGCTGATCTGGAGTCCGTTCGGGGCTCCGGAGAGGGGAATTCTTCACCATCGTCATCATCAACCATCCTCCATCACCTATTTCATGATGCTCACCGCTGTGCGTGAGCAATCTCATCATAGGCTTGCTGGACAGTGATGGGTTGGATGAGATTTACCATGTAATCGAGTTAGTTTTGTTAGGGTTTGATCCCTAGTATCCATTATGTTTTAAGATTGATGTTTCTATGACTTTGCTATGCTTAATGCTTGTCACTAGGGCCCGAGTGCCATGATTTTAGATCTGAACCTATTATGTTTCCATGAATATATGTGAGTTCTTGATCCTATCTTGCAAGTCAATAGTCACCTACTATGTGTTATGATCCGGCAACCCCGAAGTGACAATAATAGGGACCACTCCCGATGATGACCGTAGTTTGAGGAGTTCATGTATTCACTAAGTGTTAATGCTTTGGTTCGGTACTCTATTAAAAGGAGGCCTTAATATCCCTTAGTTTCCAATAGGACCCAGCTGCCACGGGAGGGCAGGACAAAAGATGTCATGCAAGTTCTTTTCCATAAGCACGTATGACTATATTCGGAATACATGCCTACATTACATTTATGAACTGGAGCTAGTTCTGTGTCACCCTATGTTATAACTGTTTGCATGAGGAATCACATTTGACATAATTATCCATCATTGATCCACTGCCTACGAGCTTTTCACATATTGATCTTTGCTTAGTTACTTTTCCGTTGCCACTGTTACGATTGCTACGAAAACTACTAGTGTTACTTTTTCCACTGTTACCGTTACTTCCATACTACTTTGCTACTAAATACTTTGCTGCAGATATTAAGTCTTTCAGGTGTGGTTGAATTGACAACTCAACTGCTAATACTTGAGAATATTCTTTGGCTCCCCTTGTGTAGAATCAATAAATTTGGGTTGAATACTCTACCCTCGGAAACTGTTGCGATCCCCTATACTTGTGGGTTATCAGATAGCATAATACTTTTGACAACACTGAAATCATTCTTGCAAGATATGAGCACATTGATGACATCTTGAGATGCTCCTAGCGCCGAGTAGTCACCAAGTGGTTGATCAAGCACATATTCTTTCTTAGCACTTTTTATAACATATCTCAGAGTGTGAAGCCAATCCTCATAGTTTGCACCACTTGTAGTCAACTTTTCTTTCTCAAACAGGGGTGCTAAATTTAAACTATTGCAAGCCATTGATCTACAACAACAAACACATGATTCAATTAGAGATGTATCCATATTTAATGTTGCACTAGTGTTTATAATTTTGATATAAAGTGGACTCTTGATATCTCCTTTTTATTGATCTGGTATTGGAACAAGAAAGGGTATCCCACACCTATTTCTCCAGAAGTGACCCTAGGTATTGAACCCGCGAGAGGAAGACTCCCTTGAAACAATGGTCTCTAGCAAGCTTTTGGCAAAGTGTCAAATCCAGCTTTTGACAGGATCAACAAGCAAATTGTGATTCAAACACTTATAATAAAAATAAGGTATGTGGATGATGTCTTAATGCTTACAACCATGAATTGGCGTTGGGATAAAAAATGATATTAGTTGGTTCTCGGGAAGTCACCCATTGTTAGGACCGAGAATATATCGACCAGAGGGGGTGAATGGGAGATTCAAAATTTCTTTCGAAAGTTTTGAACAGATCCCAATCACAATAGCGGAATAATGAACAGAGGGAAATGGACCGAATCAATCTTCTTCGTCAGAAGCACACTCCTCAATGAATGAAGTGATAATGAAGCGAGCTTGGGAAATCACAGGTTTTAACTACGATGAGAGTTATGCAACAAGCAAACAGATGCAATAGTACGAGCGAAAACATGATGCAGATGATGAGAGATATGTAGGATGGATAACCTAGGTGAATTGATAATGATTAAATAGAGTGAAAAAATGCAACAGGATGATATACGAAGAATAACTTATGAGAATGACAACAGGGGTGACATACGATGAGAAACTACGATAGATGAAATCATCAGATAAACAGTCAACATAGAGCACGAAAGAGAACTGTTGAATGAAATGTAGTAAAGTAGATTGAACCAGTGGTGCTCAACGGCGACATAGAGATTTGGTAGACCAGTTCACCCTTCCACCAAAGGGCTACGTCTGGTTGGAGGGGCTATGACTTAACACGGAAGATAAACTCTCTTCACCCTATTCTCCTTCTACTCGAAGCTGATCAGACTCCAGTTGATTTCACTCATGGTATGTCACGCCCAATATGCGACTCTATCCTAAAGGAACTCAAAGGTCCCACCAAGGATAGAACCGCATATTGACACGCTTTTGCAAGGTGGATATCATTACATCGTACCATTACATAATAGTTGGGGATACATAAAAAGGCATACAAATGCCACAAGAATACAACAATGCATCATACATAAGAACAACATCTGACTACAGATGAAACACAAAGAGAAACTCAAGCAATATCCACCCTCTAGCGCAGGCTGCCGACCCGGAACCTATCTCAAGATCGATGAAGAAGAAGAAGAACTCCAAAACAAGTAAACATCGCTCTTGCATCATGATCATCGCATTACCTGTACCTGCAACTGTTGGTGTAGTAATCTATGAGCCACGAGGACTCAGCAATCCCATTACCATGGTTATCAAGACTGGCAAAGCTTAATGGGTAAGGAAAGGGTAAGTGGTGAGGTTGCAGCAGCGGCTAAGCAATGTATGGTGGCTAACATGCGAGTACAAGAGTAAGATGAGAAACTACACAAATGGTCACAAACTAGTGATGATCAATAAGTGATCCTGAACTACTTACGTTCAAATATAACCCAACCGTGTTCTCCTCTCAAACTTCCCCGAAAAGAGACAATCACAGTTACACATGCGGTTGGTATATTTTAATTGAGTTTACTTCAAGTTCACTACAACCAGATATTAACAAATTCCCATTTACCACATAACCGCGGGCACGGCTCTCGAAAGTTTAAACCCTGCAGGACCCTCCGATCAGACTCGAAATCCCGGTGCACAAGACATTTCGGCAATGGTAAAGCTAATCCAGCAAGACCTCCCGGTGTGCCGACACCCTGATAGTAGCCGCGCGTATCTCGTCACGGGCCACGACCGGATAGGTCAGCCTACGAGTAAAAACAGAACCTTGGGTTGCCCCGTGGTGGCCCCGCAGTCTGCCCATTTGGGACCAACACCATCAACACTAGCCCCCTGTTTATGTAGAAAGAATCCTCGGGTTCATGATGCCCTATGCCAATTAATTATTTAGTTCAATATTATTATGTCATATGTTCAACCCAATGTTGGGCCTTGCTAGAAGAGTTTTATTCAAAGCGAACTGTCAAGAGGGGCCCATAAACCCTCACCGTGTTAGGGACGCAAAATCAAGGAACATAACACCGGTATGATGGAAACTAGGCGGCAAGAGTGGAACAAAACACCAGGCAAAAGGTCGAGCCTTCCACCCTTTACCAAGTATATACATGCATTAATTAAATAAGAGATATTGTGATATCCCATGATATCCATGTCCCAACATGGAACAACCTGCACTGCACCTACAACTAGCAACGCTATAAGAGGGGCTGAGCAAAGCGGTAACATAGCCAAACAACTGTTTGCTAGGAAGGGCGAAAAGGTTAGAGGCTATCATGGCAATTTGGGAGGCTTGATAAACAAGTGGTAGGTAGCGCGACATAGCGATAGCATCAAGACAACTAGCATAGCAAAGATAGTAGTGAGATTCAAGGTGACGGTCATCTTGCCTGAAATCCCGCTACGAAGAAGAACGAGTCCATGAAGTAGATGAAGACACGTAGATGAACCAAGAGTAAACGAAAGAATCCTCACGATCGCAACGAAACATGAACTATCAAGAAGAAGCACGCCCGGAAAGAAGCAAACAACACGGTAAACACACAACACATAAACATGGCATGATGCCCATCTAAGTATGATGCATGACAAGGCTACATGATGCTACTCATGGCAAGAGATGATTCATACAATAACCACACGTCAAAGCAAGTTTAAATGAGGCCGTAATCAACATATACAATTCCGGAAACTCGCCATATGCAAATTTCGAAAATGATACTGATCTGAACAAAACATTAAGTTAAAGTTGTTAAACACCAAGTTAAAATGCACCAAGATTATCTACACATCTTTCTAGTCAAGTTACATATGAAGTTCATTTAATTCGGAGCTACGGCCTAGAAGATATAAGAAAAACAAGTTGAACATGGCATTGATGCAAATGCAAGCAAAATACAACCACAAACACTCCAAAACAAGAATGCAATAAGGTAACATGAAACTACAAGCAAAACGAAGCAAGTTTCATATAGAGCATGCTCAAAATGGAGCAACGGCTCAACACATACACTCAATACAAGTTTCAAACACAATCTGCCCAAAACAACAACTAAGGACTTTGCAATCAAGGAAACAACATGCTACAGGAAACATATGGGCATAAACATGACATGCACTTGAAGAAAAGGTTACATGCTTCAATTATCATGAAGGTTCAGGTTCATAGGCATCAAGATTAAACCAATATGATCAATGCAAAAGGCAACTTAATAACCCAGATTATGACTTAGTGAAAAACATGGCATACATGTGAGCAGAAATAACATGTTGACATGTTAGAGGCATGAAACAATGATGCTACAGTGCAAGAACATTACAAGCAAAAGCATGGCATTAAATTACAGGTTAAACATGGCAAAACATGGTTACCATCAAGACAAGTAAGCAAGTCATAACAGATTCTCAGACTTTGTGAAAAACAGAGCAAGGCTGAAAACAGATTCATGATGCATACTTTGAGACAACAAAAGTATATGCTACATGAACATTTCATGGCATCAAAGGGCATGTCAAGCATGTACAGGTAGAGAACAATAGAACATGCTCAAAACATCATGGCAAGATTGCAAACGATAATAGATTCACAGACTTAGTGAAATAAACTGAACATGGAAGGAACATCGATAATTAGGCACGTTTGCGAGCTTGTGCAACTCACCACAAAGATTTTATAGCATGGGAATATAACCAACAACAAGAAGGCATATTTTTTCAACTACTCATGGAAATAACATGGTCATAGGATGGATATAACACTAGCTATTCACATGGTAAAAATGAACTTACTGTTAACAAGCTGATCGCAACATTATTTAGCAACTTGAGAGCATGGTAACAACAAGCTACAACAGGCTATAATTGCAAACAAGAGCATGTATGGATAGAGCATAACAGGATCTACAAAACATTCTTACTGAGCATCTACTGGTTATGCATGGATTCACTTGTAGCATCAAGCTAACATGGCAACATAATGTAGTAGATTCAGACTTGGCAGAAATCATCAAGTCACTAAAATTAGCAACAACAAGTATCCTACTTTGCAAGCTTGTGCTAGTCACCATAGGACACATAAAAATACATGGATTGCACCACTGTAAAGATGGCATGAATATGCTCCTAAAACATGTGGACATGATGCTCAAAAGATAAACACACAAAATGCTATGAAAAAGACAAATCACCAAGTTATGATAATTCTCAGCAGGTTATATCATGTAGCACTTATGCAACAAGGATTAAGGCAACAACATGAACAGTGGCATGCATGCAAACTACACAAACATCTAGAGCACTCAGAGAGGAACGTTCATATGAATAACATCACCAAAGGACAAACATGCACACAGTTATGAGCCTCACTAAATGCATACATGATGCTGATTTTTCAGACTTAGCCAAAACGGGGATGAGCGCAAAATAACAAAACAAGCCTAGGGCGGGGCATAGGTGGGCGCTCACCATGGGCTCATCCCAGGTCGAGGAAGGAGGTAGGCCGAGGCAGACAGGGAAGTTGGGCTGGGCCGGCCCACAAGGCGGTGCTAGGCCCTGAGGCACGGTGGCCCATGTGCGGGTCAACGCGAGCGGCGGCGTAGGGGGTCGGGGTCGAGGATGACCCTGTCGACAGGGACGGTGGCGGGACTCCGGCGCGGCAAGGACGAGGGGCGGCCGGGTCCGGACGACGACGGGCACCAGGCGGCGGGGCAAATCCGGGTGGGGCCGCCGCGGATCCCTGCGCGGAGGTGGTCGGTGACGCTTGGGGAGGCAGCCTCGACGCGGATATGGGCGGCTGCAGTGGGGAGCTCCGGCGGGCGGCGCTTGGCGGCAGCGAGCGGTGCCGGCGACGAGGCGCCCGGGGCGGCGAGTGGCATCGGTGGTGGTCGGCGGCAGCGCAGCCAGCAAAGGCGGCGGAGGTGCGGGCGCGGCGCGGCCCAGGGCGGGCCGACCATGGGCCGGGCAGGCCGTGGAGGTGGGAGGAGAGGGAAGGCCAGCAGGGCTGACGTGTCGCGCCCCGATTGGGCATGGGCGGCGGCGCGGACGTGTCTGGCGCCGGACGGACATATCCAGTGGCGCGAGGAGGAAGAGGACTAGGGTTTTACCTGAAAAATGGAGGGGAAGGGGCCTTTTATATAGATTCTGGGAGCTAGGAGAGGGCTATTGAGGTGCGTTTTTCGCCCACACGGTCGTGATCCAACGGTGAAGAGCATGGAGGGGGTTTAGATGGGCTAGTTGGCTGTTGTGGAGGGGTGCTGGGTTGCAAAGAGAAGGAGGGCTTCGGTTAATGCGGTTAATCATTGGGGAATCAAATGACCTCCAAATGGAACGAAATTTGACAGGCGGTCTACCGGTGATATACCAAGGCCACTCAACAAATCTCGGTCCATTCTGAGAACGTTTTTCACCCGTTCACGAATCGAGATCTGAGAGGTGCAGCCGGTGCATGTGAGAGTGTCGGATCCCAAAACAGACAACGGAGAAAGCTGGGAAACCCGGACAGATGCAAGTTTTGAAAACATGAGGATGCAATGCACATGATGACATGGCAATGATGGCGAATAACTGGAGGACACCTGGCGCATCGGACTCGGGGCGTTACATGGTAGATCCTCATCGGCGATCTCCAAACCTTCGGTCGACCTTCATGAATGATACGTCTCCAATGTATCTATAATTTTTGATTATTGCATGCTGTTATATTATCAATCTTGGATGTTTTATAATCATTTTATAGTCATTTATATCATTTTTTGGTACTAACCTATTGACATAGTGCCAAGTGACAATTGCTATTTTTTCATGTTTTTTACATCGCAGGTAATCAATATCAAACGGAGTCCAAATGCAGCGAAACGTTTTGTGGAATTTTTTGGACCAGAAGACAACCAATGGGCCGAAGAAGCACCTGGGGGCTGCTCCGAGGGGAGCACAACCCACCATGGCGTGCTTGGAGGCCCAGGCGCGCCCTGGTGGGTTGTGCCCACCTCGGGTGCCCCCCGGATTACCTATTTAATCTATAAATACGCCAATATTCCATAAACCCTAGGGGAGTCGACGAAAATTAATTCCAGCCGCCGCAGAGTCCAGAACCACCATATCCAATCTAGACACCATCACAGAGGAGTTCACCACTTCAATTGGTGCCTCTCCGATGATGCGTGAGTAGTTATTTGTAGACCTTCGGGTCCATAGTTAGTAGCTAGATGGCTTCCTCTCTCTTGTTTGATTCTCAATACAATGGTCTCTTGGAGATCCATATGATGTAACTCTTTTGCGGTGTGTTTGTTGGGATCCGGTGAACTTTGAGTTTATGATCAGATCTATCTCTTTTTACCCATGAAAGTTATTTGAGTTTCTCTGATCTCTTATATGCATGATTGCTTATAGCCTCGTATTTCTTCTCTGATATTTGGGTTTTGTTTGGCCAACTTGATATATTTATCTTGCAATGGGAAGAGGTGCTTTGTAGTGGGTTCGATCTTACGGTGCTTGATCCCAGTGACAGAAGGAGAACCGACACGTATGTATCATTGCTACTAAGGATAAAAGTATGGGGTCTATTTCTAAATAAATAGATCTTGTCTACATCATGTCATCGTTCTTATTGCATTACTCAGTTTTTCCATGAACTTAATACACTAGATGCATGCTGGATAGCGGTCAATGTGTGGAGTAATAGTAGTAGATGCAAGCTGGAGTCAGTCTACTAATCTTGGACGTGATGCCTATATAATGATCATTGCCTGGATATCGTCGTGATTATTTGAAGTTCTATCAATTGCCCAATAGTAATTTGTTTACCCACCGTTTTCTATTTTTCTCGAGAGAAGCCACTAGTGAAATCTACGGCCCATGGGTCTCTTTCTCATATTATTTGCCTTTGCGATCTATTTTCCTTTTCTTTTATTTTCAGATCTATTAAACCTGAAATACCCAAAATACCTTGCTGCAATTTATTCTTATTTATTTTATTTGGCGTTCGATCTATCAATCTACTTCAATTTATTCATGTCCGTTTGCCAATTTCTGGCGCCGTTACCCGAAAGGGATTGACAACCCCTTTAATACGCCGGGTTGCGAGTATTTGTTATTTGTGTGTAGGTGCCGTTTACATATTGTTGCTTGGTTCTCCTACTGGTTCGATAACCTTGGTTTCTTCACTGAGGGAAATACCTATCGTCGATGTGCTGCATCATCCCTTCCTCTTTGGGGAAATACCTACGTAGCTTCAAGCCGCATCGGTGAACCACAATCACTCTTGGTTGCTGAAGATCTAGCTCGGTGACTATAACAACTCTTCAACACTCAAGCGGAAACCTATCTATCTACAGAGTGCACAACTCTCAAGAGTAATAAGTACAAGAACTCTAACTCAAAACTACTGTGATGCTAAACCACTGTCTGAGTTTGGGCTCTTGATTTTCTCTCGGTGAATCTTAAACTCAAATCAGTCGGAGAGAGGTTTCTCAAATCAATCTTCTCAGAAATCTCAAGTGGAGTAGCCAGCGGACAATGTTGGAGCGGGGTGGCCATTCATAGCCGTAGCCTTCGCTGATGGGAAAAAGACCAAATTGGACATCGAGAGCAGCCAATGCCGAACAACATGAGTCCAATGTTTGGATTTGAGCACAACGGTAACATTACTTGAGGAACAAGTAATGCTAACTCCTTGGTCAGAGACAAATCTCTCATAGCGAAGAAGATCAAAGTCTCTTGCTGACAAGTATTTGCTCGGACACAAAGAGATTTCTCTCGCAACTTTCATAGGTTTTGGCTAGGCATCACAGTGGATCTAAGCTTCGAGAACCTATACCCCTCTTAATAGTACAGAGGTCCTATGACTCAAATGAATGAAAGAAGAACACAGAGATGAATACTACGTCTTCACTTTGTCTTCGACTTCCATTTGTTGTAGTCAATTTCTTCGGACAACGATACCAAACCAAATGCTTTGCTTTAGCAGTAAAACTTCGAGGGGTTAAATTCTCCACATCAAACTTCTCGTCTATATAACTTCATCAGATATAGCTCGTTCTTCTCTGCAACGCAGGTATACTTGGGTGAAGTTACTCGAACTTGACACCAGCGACAACATTCACTTCGGGTTTTGTATGGACTATTTCTCTCTGTATGCACTTGCAAACAAATCAGTCCATACCTGTTTCTGTCAACAATTTCCAAAACACAAGGTAGGCAGATATTGCACCAACACCCATCAAGAGTTTCGTGCTTCATATCAGAGTGTGGGATGTGTCCATATAACATCTTGACCGGCATGAGTCCTGCATCAAGAATCAGTTGTCCTACTGAAGGCCCTATCTGGCTCGCGGGGTTGCCCCGGTAATGAAGATAATAATATTAGACAAAACCATTGGGCGTTTAATGACTACACCTCATGAATCCCCAAGGGTATGATCCATGTTACCCTACTAAACCTCATTGTCACCGGTGTTCGGTATAACACTTCACGGTCCCCTTGCTGCTAGCCTCACCAATGCTCAATCTCCATGATCTTGGGTACCTGCAGGGATGAAGATCGCGGACAAGACAAGAGATACTTCACAAAACAATTTTATTTCATAGATATGGGACATTGTGTCAAATACTTCCATTGACCGCTTCACCAATTACCTGGGGTTGCAAGGCTCATGCCTCACCCCATACCTTACCAAACTACTCACACATGGAAATCAGATCGTGAGAAGAAAACATTGAAGAACACATCTTGGGATTGATTGATTGCAATATGTCTTACAATGGATGCCTTGTGCGATGCATGATTACAAGTATGAACTAGATGAGAGGGCACTATGGTGGTGGAGATGGCTATGGAGATGAAAATGGCAGCGGCTAGGATTTGTGGATGAAGATGATGATGAACAGGTTCTGGTTGTGCTCAACACTCCTCTTTCTCCCCTTCCCGTTGACATTTCGATGGGGTCCCCTTTATAAAAGTTGTTCGGGTGGATGACCTGCCTCGGTTTCCACACAAAATGGCTGCTCACGCAAGCGCGTGTAGTCGCATGGAACGCCGTCTTTGGCTTTGGTGGCCTTCTGACGCCTCCAGGTGACTTATTTCTTCTCCATTTTCCTTCCTTTCCTTTCTCCCACGTGATTTCTTCCCTTTTTATCCCATTTCCTATGGGAAAAATAAATAAATAGATGATTTTGTGGAATCCTTTGCATTCATTAGTCATTAGTGGCAATATCAAAGCGAATATCTCTCTTTTAGTGAAATAATTTGGTCTAAACAAGGTTGAAATGAGTGTAAAAATATAACTCATTAACTCCCACTCAGATCAATATCTCTCATAATTGAAAGTGAGGGATTGAAGATCCTGATTTCATTCACACCCATGGATGGTAGCACCTCATATTATGTGAATTTGAACCGATAGGCAATCTTCTGGCGATCATATCTTCATATGGCTCATGTTCATCTTTCGATGCTTTGTGCTCCGAGCTCAGAACTTTTCTGCTAGAATTTCAAGACAACCAAGTGTTTCTGCTTTGAAGTCCTACCTCACCCGCCTTACACTTCACTTCTTGTGTGTACTCATGGTAACGTGTAGTACTCCGAAAGGCCACATGTTATAGACAGTTGCAACACTGGGAAGAGCACCTTTTAGCTTGATATTTACTATGAGAGATTCCCTAATAATTAACTACTGCGCAATCAAAGGGTGCAAACAACAAAGGGATAAACATCTCAGGTAGTTCATAAAAGCATGATATTGTATAGCCCTTGGCGTCGGGAATCTCCGTGATCATCTTCAATCTCTAGTTGAAGCATCGTGATGGCCAATATTTCTTTGTTGTGGCAGCTGTTTCAAAAATGATGTCGTGGCGGTAATTTTAGAAAGGTTGTCGTGTCGATCCTTTCAGAAAACATTGTCGTGGCACCAAATTCAGAAATTCTGCCATGGCATGAAATTATAGCACCTCGTCCCACGCCATCTACACCTTCTCCTCGTCGAGGTCCTCCATGTACGGTTGCCATCGTCACATGTAACTTGTAGGCTATCTCTACAAAATTTACATTAACGTGGCAATCTCATGGCTCTAGCCATCATGCTGTGACGCGTAGGCCACTTAACATTACAACATCTAGCCATCTCATACATAAACTCTTTACCACGACGAAGGCTATACCACATCACATGCATACCCTAAAGGAAATATGCCCTAGAGGCAATAATAAAGTTGTTATTTTTTATTTCCTTATTCATGATAAAGGTTTATTATTCATGCTAGAATTGTATTGATCGGAAACCTAAATACATGTGTGGATACATAAACCAATACCGTGTCCCTAGTGAGCCTCTACTACACTAGCTCGTTGATCAAAGATGGTTAAGGTTTCCTAACCATAGAAATGTGTTGTCATTTTATAACGGGGTCACATCATTAGGAGAATGATGTCATGGACAAGACCCATCCGTAAGCTTAGCATAATGATCGTACAGTTTTATTGCTATTGCTTTCTTCATGTCAAATACATATTCCTTCGACTATGAGATTATGCAACTCATGGATACCGTAGGAATACCTTGTGTGCTATCAAACATCACAACATAATTGGGTGATCATAAAGATGCTCTAGAGGTATCTCCAAAGGAGTTTGTTGAGTTGTCATAGATCAAGATTAGGATTTGTCACTCCGAGTATCAGAGAGGTATCTCTGGGCCTTCTCGGTAATACACATCATAAGCTTGCAAGCAAACGACTAAGGAGTTAGTCACGAGGTGATGTATTATGGAATGAGTAAAGAGACTTGCCGGTAAACAGATTGAATCAGGTATAGAGATACCGACGATCGAATCTCTGGCAAGTAAAATACCGATGGACAAAGGGAATTACATATGTTGTCATAATGGTTCGACCGATAAAGATCTTCATAGAATATGTAGGAACCAATATGGGCATCTAGGTTCCACTATTGGTTATTGACTGGAGAGGTGTCTCGGTCATGTCTACATAATTCTCAAACCCGTAGGGTCCGCATGCTTAACGTTCGATGATGATATAGTGTTATATGAGTTATCTGATTTGGTGACCGAATGTTGTTCGAAGTCCCAGATGAGATCACGGACATGACGAGGAGTCTCAAAATGGCCGAGAGATAAAGATTGATATATTGGATGATAGTATTCGGACACCGGAAGTGTTTCGGGGGTTACTAGGTACTTATCGGGTCACCAGAAGGGGTTCTGGGCACCCCCGACAAAAGTTATGGGCCTTATGGGCCAAGAGAGGAAACACATCAGACACAAGGGGCTGGTGCGCCCCTCATAGCAGGCCGGCCAAGGAGGAGAAGGAAACGGGGAGGAAAAGGAAAGTGTGGATTAGCATTCCCACTTCCTTCCCTCTCCCCCCTCTTTCCTTCCCCCTTGGGAATACATGGCAGGGGGCGCGGCCAGGGGAGGAGCCCTAGGGCCGGCCGGCCACCTATGTGGTGCACCAGGCTTCCTCCCCTGCCCCTTCCACCTATATATATGTGGGAGGGGGGCGCCTAGCACACAACAGGTCAATTGTTACCCGTGTGCGGCTCCCCCTCCACTGTTTACACACCCGGTCATATTTTCGTAGTGCTTAGGCGAAGCCCTGCGGAGATCACTTCACAATCACCATCACCACGGTCGTGCTAACGGAACTCATCCACTACCTCGTCGTCCTGCTGGATCAGGAAGCGGAGGACGTCACCAAGCTGAACGTGTGCAGAACACGGAGGTGTCGTACGCTCGTTACTTGATCGGTTGGATCGCAAAGAAAATTTGACTACGTCAACCTCGTTGTGAAATGCTTACGGTCTACGAGGGTACATAGACATACTCCGCCCTCGTTGCTATGCATCTCCATGGATAGATCATTGCATGTGCGTAGAATTTTTTTGTTTTCCATGCAATGTTTCCCAACAGTGGCATCATGAGCCAGGTCTATGCGTAGATGATATGCACGAGTAGAACACAAAGAGTTGTGGGCGGTGATATTCATACTGCTTACCACCAACGTCTTATTTTGATTTGGTGGTATTGTGGGATGAAGCGGCCCGGACCAACCTTACATGTCCACGCACATGAGACCAGTTCCAACTGGCATGCAACTAGTTTTGCATAAAGGTGACTTGCGGGTGTCTGTTTCTCCTACTTTAGTCGAATCGAATTTGACTACGGCTGGTCCTTAAAGAAGGTTAAAACATAAAACTTGATGAATCACCGTCGTGGTTTTATGCGTAGGTAAGAACGGTTCTTGCTAGAAGCCCGTAGAAGCAACGTAAAACTTGCAACAACAAAGTAGAGGACATCTAACTTGTTTTTGCAGGGCATGTTGTGATGTGATATGGTCAAGATATGATGTGATATATGTAGATGTATGAGATGATCATGTTTTGTAATATCGACAACCGGCAGGAGCCTTAGGGTTGTCTCTTTATTGTATGAAGTGCAAGCGCCATGTAACTGCTTTACTCTATCACTATGCGTTAGAGATAGTTGTAGACGCAATAGTTGGCATGACGACCTCGACGCAATGACGCTACACTGCAGATCAAGGTGTCAAGCCAGTGACGATGGAGATCATGACAATGCTTTGGAGATGGAGATCAAAAGCACAAGATGATGGCCATATCATGTCACGTATTTTGATTGCATGTGATGTTTATCTTTTATGCATCTTACTTTGCTTAGAATGGTGGTAGCATTATAAGATGATCCCTTCACTTAATTTCAAGATAAAAGAGTTCTCCCTGAGTATGCACCGTTGCTACAGTTCGTTGATAACCCACAAGTATAGGGGATCGCAACAGTTTTCTAGGGTAGAGTATTCAACCCAAATTTATAGATTCGACACAAGGGGAGCCAAAGAATATTTGCAAGTATTAGCAGCTGAGTTGTCAATTCAAGCACATCCGGAGATTAATTATCTGCAGCAAAGTGATCAGTAGCAAAGTAGTATGATAGTTTTGATAATAGTAGCAGCATCAATAGTAACGGTAACAGTGATAGCAGTAGTTTTGTAGCAAGTGCAACAGTAATGATAGGAGTAGTAACTTAGCAAGAACAATATAATAGAAATTCGTAGGCATTGGATCGGCGATTTGTTGGTTGATATTCATCATGTGATAGTCATAACCTAGGGCAATACGACACTAGCTCCAGTTCATAAATATAATGTAGGCATATATTCCGTAAATAATCATACATGCTTATGGAAAGAACTTGCATGCCATCTTTTGTCCTACCCTCCCATGGCAGCGGGGTCCAATTGGAAGCTAAGGGATATCAAGGCCTCCTTTTAATAGAGAACCAGAACAAAGCATTAACACACGGTGAATACATGAACTCCTCAAACTACGGTCATCACCGGGAGTGGTCGTGACTATTGTCACTCCGGGTTTGCCGGATCATAACACGCAGTAGGTGACTATAACTTGCAAGATAGGATCTAGAAGATAGATATAATGGTGATAACATAAACGGTTCAGATCTGAAATCATGGCACCCGGGCCCAAAGTGACAAGCATTAAGCATGGCAAAGTCATAGCAACATCAATCTCATAACATAGTGGATACTAGGGATCAAGCCCTAACAAAACTAACTAGATTACATGATGAATCTCATCGAACTCTCACCGACCAGCTAGCCTACGAAAGAATTACTCACTCCCGGTGGGGAGCATCATGGAATTGGCGATGGATAAGGGTTGGTGATGACGAAGATTAAAGATCCCCCTCTCCGGAGCCCCAAATGGACTCCATATCTGGCTCCCGATGAAGAACAGGAGGTGACGGCAGCTCCGTCTCGTGGAACGTGATAATTCTTTCTCCCTGATTTTTTTCTGGAAAAATAGGATTTTATAGCATCGGTTTCAGGGTCTGCGGGGCCACCAGGTGGGGACAACCCACCTGGGTGCGCCTAGTGGGAGGGCGCGCCCTGGTGGGTTGTGCCCACCCAGGTGCCCCTCCGATGGTTCTTGGCTCCATAAATTCTCATATATTGTATAAAAAATCCTCGCAAAGTTTTGTTCCATTCCAAGAACTTCATTTCTGCAAAAAAAACAACACCATGGTAGTTGTGCTGAAAACAGCGTCAGTCCGAGCTTAGTTTCATTCAAATCATGCAAATTAGAGTCCCAAACAAGAGGAAAGGCGTTAGGAAAGTAGATATGTTGGAGACACATCAACTCCCCCAATCTGAAACCTTTGCTTGTCCTCAAGCAATTCAGTTGATAAACTGAAAGTGAAAAAGAAAAACTTTTACGAACTCTTTTGCTCTTGTTTGCATAAATAAGCTTAAACAACAACCAGGTTTTCAGCCAATATTATAACTAACCATGCCGACAATAACTCTTAAAAATTGTATTAACTCATGTCAATGACATAATCAGCTGGCGAGTAATAATAAGATATCTCAAACAGCAACACGTTGTCAAAACAACCATGATATAATATGACAATAGTGGTCTCTCGCTAGCCCTTTCCGAGACCACAAAACATAAATGCAGAGCACCTCCAAAATTCAAGCATTGACTAAACATTGTAATTCATGGTAAAAAAGATCTAGTCATGATGCACCCAACTGTGATGCCCCCGATTTGACCGTACACTAATCATACACGCAAACATGTACGATCAAGATCAGGGACTCACGGGAAGATATCACAACACAACTCTACAAATAAAATAAGTCATACAAGCATCATATTACAAGCCAGGGGCCTCGAGGGCTCGAATACAAGAGCTTGATCATAGACGAGTCAGCGGAAGCAACAATATCTGAGTACAGACATAAGTTAAACAAGTTTGCCTTAAGAAGGCTAGCACAAACTGAGATACAGATCGAAAGAGGCGTAGGCCTCCTGCCTGGGATCCTCCTAAACTACTCCTGGTCGTCATCAGCGACCTGCACGTAGTAGTAGGCACCTCCAGTGTAGAAGGAGTCATTGTCGACAGTGGCGTCTGGCTCCTGGGCTCCAACGTCTGGTCGCAGCAATCGGGTAAAGAAAGGGGGGAAAAGAGAGGGCAAAGCAACCGTGAGTACTCATCCAAAGTACTCGCAAGCAAGGAGCTACACTACATATGTATGCATTGGTATCAAATGGAATAAGGCTATCATATGTGGACTGAACTGCAGAATGCCGGAATAAGAGGGGGATAGCTATTCATATCAAAGACTACGCTTCTGGTAACCTCCATCTTGCAGCAGAAGAAGAGAGTAGATGATAATTCACCAGGTAGCATCGCATAGCATAATCCTAACCGATGATCCTCCCCTCGTCGCCCTGTGAGAGAGTGATCACCGGTTGTATCTGGCACTTGGAAGGGTGTGTTTTATTAAGTATTCAGTTCTAGTTGTCATAAGGTCAAGGTACAACTCGAAGTCGTCCTATTACCGAAGATAATGGCTATTCGAATAGATTAACTTCCCTGCAGGGGTGCACCACATAACCCAACACGCTCGATCCCATTTGGCCGGACACACTTTTCTGGGTCATGTCCGGCCTCGGAAGATCAACACGTCGCAGCCCTACCTAGGCACAACAGAGAGGTCAGCACGCCGGTCTAAATCCTATGGCGCAGGGGTCTGGGCCCATCGCCCTTTGCACACCTGCATGTTGCGAACGCGGCCGGAAGCAGACCTAGCCTAGCAGGCGTTCTAGTCCAATCCGCCGCGCGCCGCTCAGTCGCTGACGTCATGAAGGCTTCGGCTGATACCACGATGTCGAGTGCCCATAACTGTCCCCGCGTACATGGTTAGTGCGTATAAGCCAGTAGCCAGACTCAGATCAAATACCAAGATCTCGTTAAGCGTGTTAAGTATCCGCGAACGCCGACCAGGGCCAGGCCCACCTCTCTCCTAGGTGGTCTCAACCTGCCCTATCGCTCCGCCTCAAAGTAGCAGTCGGGGGCCATCAGGAACTCAGGTCCACCACTACGTGGATGGAGCCACCTGGCCCTTCAGCCCCCATCTCCAAACAGTATCACCGGTAATGTAATAGTGTAAAGTATATAGTATATGCCCGTGATCACCTCTCGAAGTGATCACGGCCCAGTAGTATAGCATGGCAGACGGACAAGAGTGTAGGGCCACTGATGGAACACTAGCATCCTATACTAAGCATTTAGGATTGCAGGTAAGGTATCAATAGTTGTAGCAACAATGACAGGCTATGCATCAGAATAGGATTAACGAAAAGCAGTAACATGCTACACTACTCTAATGCAAGCAGTATAGAGGAGAGTAGGCGATATCTGGTGATCAAGGGGGGCTTGCCTGGTTGCTCTGGCAAGCAGGGGTCGTCAACACCGTAGTCGATCGGGGGTACCGGCAGCGGTCTCAGGGTCTACCGGAAAGAAGGAACAGAGGGGGAACATAATAAATAATAGAGCAAACAAAGCAACACAAAGCATAACATGGCAATGCGCGGTGCTAGGGGTGACCTAACGCCGTATGAGGTGATACCGGTGAAGGGGGGAAACATCCGGGAAAATATCCCCGGTGTTTCACATTTTCGGACAGATGAATGGAAGGGGGAGAGTTGCGTGTTCGCTATGCTAGGGACGTGTGACGGATGAACGGGTTGCGTATCCGGATTCTTCTAATTTTTCTGATCATCTTTCATATATAAATTATTTCGATCTAAGTTACGGATTATTTTCTATGGATTTTCAAAGTTTATTCAATTTTCTGAAATTTCTGCATTTATTTAATCGAATTGATCAAGTCAATTTGACTGGTCAAAAGGGAATATGGTGGCCCACATGTCATAAGCTATACATAAACAAATAACTAAAACTAACTTAAATAAATCGGGTCCACATGTAGTAGGCTTAAACTAATTAATTAACCAACTAATCTAAACTAAATTAGTTTAGACCTAATTAAACTAGGCCGGCCACACACGGCTGTGGCACAGCCCACGGGCACACATCGCACACACACAATGCTAGGAGTAACTCTATTCCTTTTAACACAAGATAGCATTTTACGATTTTTGTAGGATTTAATCCAAGCATTATCTAAAGCAGGTCCAATTGAACAAAATGAGGCTTGTTACGTCTACTTTGAGTTCATATAATTTGTACCCATGTTAGGACTTGTCTTATCGCTGTTTAGTGGCAGTTTAGAAGGCTAGTCATTGTAGAAATACAAAAGCTAGCTCTCGCTACAGTAACTGAATGTTACTGTAGCCGCGTAGCATAGCAGCAGACAGCGGTTGCGGGAGCAGCAAAGCTGCAGCGAAGCAAGCGGCATGCACATGGCGGCGCATGTTGGGCGCAGGGTGGGTTGGACGCGAGGCGTGGGTGGCCGCGGCGCGAGCAGTGGCATGGGGTGAGCGCGGCCACGGCTCCGGCGGCGACCAGAGCAGACTGCAGCAACGCAGCGGCAGCAGGAGGCGAGCGGGGGCGCGGCACGCCGGCGCATGGTCAGGGCTCGGCCCACGGCGTGGGCAGGCCACGTCAGAGCGTAAGGCAGCGAGCGACGCGCGGGGCCGGTGAGCCCGGGCGGAGGCGGACGCGTGCGGGACGCCGGCGTGCGAGCAGCGTGCGGCTTGCGAGTACAGAGGATGACAATGAGGACCAAACGGGCATCTCCAGCAACGATTTGAGCGGCCGCTGCTACCTAACGAATCGGGCGCGACGTCGTGCGTTGAACGAAATCAACGACACGAGCAGAGATGGCCGGAGTTGGCCGAAGCAATGACGGCGAGCGGCGGCCGGAGCAAGAGCTCAACAGATACGGGGATACGCGGGGAGAATGACCAAACAAATGGCTCAGGCGGTACCACAGGGATGCCACGAGCATGTTGACGTGCTTGCCTGGCCCTAGAGTACACGATACTGACGGTGACGAGCTCGACGACGACGACAGAGCTTCGGTAGCGATGGTAGTATCAGCAGGAAACAACGAACCAAGTCTAGAGGAGAGGGGTTTCGACCGGGAGCTCACCGTGAGGCGCAAGAAATGCCGGTGGGAGTTTAGTAGTTGCAGGAGGCGTTGAATCGTTGGCGGCGAGCTTCGAGCACCGATGAAGAAGACGAAGTCGATGTCGACGATGTAGAGCGCCTGGCCTCACGTGCGTTGGTGAGGAGGAAGAGGACGTCGAGGTGGATCTCCTGGACATGGTGGTATGGCGTGGAGCACTCTGTGGCTTCGTGGGTGACGGATCGATGGTGATGACAGAGACTACCATGGCAGGGCAGGAAGAAAGCGGCGTGGGGAAGGGAGAGGATTTGCGCTAGGGTTCGCCGAGGGGCACGGAGACGGTCTTATACAACTCGGGGGCTGGCCGGATGATCGACACAGCACCATCATCCGCCATGGAGGCGTGGATGTGAGCCACGATCCCCCTCCTATGAACATGAGGTAGGGGATCGCTACGGGATGGGCTGGGCCGCACTGTAGTTGCCTATGGCCCAGTAGCACACTAGGCTTTGCCCTTTACTTTTCCTTTGTCTTTCTGCCTTTTCTATTTTTCTTTTTATAGTTCATGTTTTCTTTTAAATACCTTTTATTTTTAGTTTTGTAAATTATGAACTTAGCCCCCTAAATTAGTATTATTAATTAGGATACTGCCACAATTAGTTTGGCTTCAAATAAAATAGTTTACTATTTTTACAATTTAAAAAGCATTTATTTAATTGCTTTAACTACTGTTTTAAATATTTTAGAGTATTTAAACATTTTATAAAAGTGTGGTTTATCCAAAATAATTACTTATTAATTATTTGGCACATCCTGAACATTTTAGTTTTATTGTGTGAAAACTTTTGTGGTTTGCCTTTAACTTAAATTTGAATCGTTTCGAACTAACACAAGATCAACAACAGTAATCGTGGTGACGTGGCATCATTAATATAGGTTCACTGTAGCTTAATTATCTGGGCGTTACACCAACATTAGCTACACACAATGCATCAGCATGACAACAGTGCTCTCTGGTTCTGGTGCTTATTTTCGAAGGTGATGACACAACACAAAAGTAAATAGATAGTCCCTTCGCAGATGGAAGCAGTGATTTGCAGAGGTGCCAGAGCTCAAAATTTTAAAACAGAGGTAAATGAAATTTTGAGAAATACACCCTTCTTGTTTACTTCACGACCATCAGTTATCTATATCTTCCATGCTAAACACGCTAGTGGCGGTTCCTAAGCGATAAAGTAAAGGTTATGACTCCATAGGAGTTTTTATTTGATTA
Source organism: Triticum urartu (assembly GCF_056163025.1). Classification (NCBI taxonomy): domain Eukaryota; kingdom Viridiplantae; phylum Streptophyta; class Magnoliopsida; order Poales; family Poaceae; genus Triticum; species Triticum urartu. The sequence goes on from NC_141877.1 coordinate 285,147,939, forward strand.
TTTGTAAGCTTTTTCTGTTTGTAGTTTGGGACTGAGAATCCCTATTACCGCCCTTTTCTCGTGCAATGGCGAGTGAATAAACACTCAACCTGAGAACAACCCGCTTAGCATGGAAGATACCGACTACCTCATGTCGCTCCATGAACGATCCAGGCACACACAAAGGATATTTATTTGAAGTGTTTAGAGATGGCACATGACTTAGGACGGCAGGGTAATACCATGTATAGGTAGATATGGTGGACTCATCTGGAATAACTTGGGTTCTAGGTTTTTGATGTATAAGCATAATTCCCACTTAGTACAAGCGAAGGCTAGCAAATAGGTTGAGAAGCGGCCAGCTAGAGAGCAACAATGGTCATGAACATGCATTATGCATAAGTAACATTGGACACTAGCATGAGTAGGATATGAACACCATGAACATAAATATCATAGAGGCTATGTTGCTTTTGATTCAACTACATGCATGAACATGTGCCAAGTCAAGCCACTCGAACATTCAGATAGGATACCATATCATCATACTACATCACAATCATTTTAACACAATGTTTACATCCAAGATAAAACATTATCCACTCCTAGATACTCATGCATGGCATGAGGAACTGTAATCTCTAATTGTCATTGCAAACATGTTTAATCATAATGGGCTGAATCATGGATACTAGGTTAAACATATTTACAAAAACAGAATAAGTTGAGTTCATACCCGTTTCTCTCTGCCATGGCCAGTTCATCGAATATCGTCATTATTGCCTTTCACTTGCACGACTGAACAATATGAAAATAATAATAGTGCAAGAGTGCCGTGGACTAATTAAGATGGAATATGCAAACATTTTATTCAAAAGGATAAGACAAGGTAAAAGGGGCTCTTTGTTAGATCAACAATAATGCATATGAGAGCCACTCAATATTTTCATCGTGGTCTTCTCCTCGGTACGACTCAATAAAAAGAAAAGAAATTCAGAGAAACACAATGAAATATATTTTTGGAGTTTTTGGTTTTCTTGAACAAGCAAATAAAAGGGAAAGGTAAGACGAGAAAAACTATTTGCACGGCAAAGCTCCCAACAAGTAAAAGAAGAACAAGGAAATCTTTTTGGGTTTTCTTTTTAGTGCTACAACTAACTATTCTAGAAAGAAAAATAAAAAAGAAGCAGGAAATATTTTTGGATTTTGTCAAAGTTTTCAAACACACAAGAAGAAAATGAGAAAATAAAGTTAACATGGATAATACAATGAAAGAGTGTGGACACCAACAAATGAAGTGTGTGAACATGAATGTAAGGTCGGTGGAAATACATACACCCCCAAGCTTAGGCTTTTGGCCTAACTTGGTAATCAGTCAGTAGTCAAAGAAACCATGGGGTCACATGTCGAACTGCTGAGGAGCGGGCACCTGTGGATCCCACTACTGAGGCTCCTCCTCTGCTGCAGCCAGGTTGTTTCGGTAAGCGATGATATCCGCGGGCATAATCCTGTATCCACCCCTAGCAATAGGATCAAACAAGGCAGGTGCAGGCAATGGAATAATATCACGACTTCTCACACTGAAAACCAGGTTATACGGAATAGGGATGTTATGGTAATCGGTAGGAATAAACTAGTGGTGTTCCATGGCCGCGCGATCTAGGTAAACCTTGGGCAAAGGATAATCATGCAAGCATATCTGAACGTTAAAGCGAGCAACTGATGTCTACTATGCAACTTTATTCTTGTAGACACATGTTGGGCCTCCAAGCGTAGAGTTTTGTAGGATAGTAGAAATTTTTCCTCAAGTGGATGATCTAAGGTTTATCAATCTGTGGGAGGCGTAGGATGAAGATGGTCTCTCTAAAACAACCCTGCAATCAAATACAAGAAATCTCTTGTGTCCCCAACACACCGAATACAATAGAAATTTGTATAGGTGCACTAGTTCGGTGAAGAGATGGTGATAAAAGTGTGATATGGATGGTAGAAATATATTTTTATAATCTGAAAATAAAAAAACAGCAAGGTAGCAATTGGTAAAACGGGGCAGAAACGGTATTGCAATGCTTGAAAATGAGGCCTAGGGTCCGTAATTTCACTAGTGCCATCTCTCAACAATGCTAATATAATTGGATCATATAACCATCCCTCAACATGCAATGAAGAATCACTCCACAGTTCCTATCTAGCGGAGAACATAAGAAGAAATCGTTTGTAGGGTATGAAACCACCTCAAAGCTATTCTTTCCGATCGATCTATCCAAGAGTTCGTACTAAAATAACACCAAATAATTTCAAATTCAAAATACTCAATCCAACACAAAGAACTTCAAAAAGTGCCCCAAGATTTCTACCGGAGAAACAAAGACAAGAATGTGCATCAACCCCTATGCATAGATTACCCCGATGTTACCTCGGGAATCCACGAGTTGAGTGCCAAAACATATATCAAGTGGATCAATATGATGCCCCATTGTCACCACGAGTATTTGTATGCAAGACATATATCAAGTGCTCTCAAATCCATAAAAGTATTCAATCTGATAAAACAAAATCTCAATGGGAAAACACAATTCACAACAAGATAGAGAGGGGAAAACAACATATGATCTGACTATATTAACAAAGCCCGCGATACATCAATATCGTGACATCATCAAGAACACGAGAGAGAGAGAGAGATTAAACACATCGCTACTACTACAAACCCCCAGCCCCGAGGGTGGACTACTCCCTCCTCATCGTTGTGGCCGCTGGGATGATGAAGATGGCCACCGGTGATGATTTCCCCCTCCGGTGGAGTGCCGGAAAGGGGTCTAGATTGGTTTTTGGTGGCTACATGGGCTTGCAGTGGCGGAACTTCTGATCTAGGGTAACACTGAGGGTTTTTGGAATATTTGACAATTTATAGGGCGAAGACGGGGTACGGGAGGCCACCGAGGTGGGCACAACCCACCTGGGCATGCCTGGCCCCCCAGGCGCGCCCCTATGGGTTGTGCCTCCTTGGCACCCCCAGAGGGAGTTCCTATGTGACGCACTCTGCGTCAAAATGCCGCGCATTCACACAGGCAAGTCGTTCATGAGAGCCGATTGGGCCGGCCCATTGAAGTGCACAGCGAAAACCAGGTGAAAATCGCAAAAAGGTAGGGCGCGGTAGCTGGGATTTGAACATAGGACTAACAACTTGTGTTCGCTCGCTACTAGCCACTACAACGGAAGAGCTAGGTGGACCAATGTACAACGTAACTCTAAAAGAACAAAAGAAACTATAAGACTTAACACTGCTTGAAAAAAAAATCCTTTACAAATTTCAAAAATTTTATTAAATTTTTGAGCGTACGATTATTTTTTGACAAAAGCAATCAATTTTTTGATATCATGAACAAATTTTGAATTTCCAAACATTTTTCGTAAACATGAATATTTTTAGAATTTGTGAACAATTTTCTAAAGCACGAACATTTTTTAAAATTTGAGAACAAATTTTGAAACGGAGAACATTTTTGACAATGCCGAACAAATTTGGAAGCAAAAACATGTATTGAATATGCGAACAAAAAGTTGAAATCCAGAAATTTTTTGAAATCTTTGAACAAATTTTGTAAAAGACGAACATTTTTTTTAAAAAATGCAATGTTTTATTTTATCAAATCCTAGGTTGGAAAGGCAAACAATTTCGTATATTTTGAAATTTTTTTATTTTGCATTTTTTGAACTTCTTGCAAAACTATGAACATTTTAAAATTTTTGAGAATGCTTTTTCAACTTGCGAACAACTTTTCGGAATGCGAACAAATGATGAACGTTTTTATGAAAAAAGCAGGACAAAAGAAAAAATAAATAGAGAAACAAAAAAACAGGAAAAAACAAAGAAAAAGCATTCCAAACAAAATGGGAACAATTTTTAAAATCTTGAACACATTTTTTATTTTCAGACAAAAGTTAGAAACGAAGAACAATTTTAAAAATTCCAAACAAATTTGAAACGTGAACAAAAATTTGAAAACAAGAACAATTTAAACATGAACATTTTTTGAAATCCCGGTCATTATTTGAAAATGAACAATAACATACTGAACAATTTTTGGAAAATGAGAACAATTTTTGAAATGCCTGAACAATTTTTTGAAAATGTGAACATTACTTGAATTTATGAACAATTATTGAAAGCACAACAATTTTTACAAAATTGAAAATATTTTAAAAGTACGAACATTTTTTCAGTTTCTGAAGAAATTTGAAACCTGACTTGTTTTTAAAAAATGGACTTGAAATGTAAAGGAAACGAAAAAAAGAAATAGAAAAGGAAAAAAAGAAAGAAAAAAGAGAAAAAAGAAACAGAAAAATTGACAAAAGAAAAAAAGGGTTCGAGTAACCTTCTAGAAGTTTCCCAAAATCAGAAAACCCGGTTGGGAAACTCTAGATGGTTCCCAAAACCGGAATGTGCCCCAATTGATTAACGGGTCGACCCACATGAGCGCTATGATTTCCAGCTCTGTGTGTTGCGTCCACAGTTCGACGCAACGAGTGGCAAATAGGGACCCCCCCGGTGCTGCTCTGGCCCATTGGATGTCTTATGGTCCATAAAAAATCCAGAAAAAGTTCCGCGCTGTTTGGACTCCGTTTGATATTGATTTCCCACGATGTAAAAAACAAGCAAAAAACAACAACTGACACTGGGCATTGGGTCAATAGGCTAGTCCCCAAAAAATGATATAAAGTTGCTATAAAATGATTGTAAAACATCCAAGAATGGTAATATAATAGCATGAATAGTTTATAAATTATAGATACGTTGGAGACATATCAGCCGCCAAACGAGTAGCGTAAATACCACCATGTATTTTACCCTTGGATTTATCAATGTGAAGGCGACGTGCCACAATTGCTCCCAAGCTATAAGTGTTGTCGCCTTCAAGTGCACGACGTAAAACGACGAGGTCTGGGGCACTGAGTGCACCCACCTTCTCTCTAGCAAGCAAAAAATTTGCAATGAGAAGAGCAAAATAGTGCACAACAGGAAAATGCAAGCCAGCGGCGGTGATACTCGACACCCCTTTCTCATCACCCACTGTGAGAGTACGATAAAAGCCTTCAAACTTTATAGGCCTAGGCTCTACCAAACCACCATCAAAAGGAAGCAAGCATATTTCACAAAATTCAGTAAGCGGTATCTGATGGGGTTCAGCATATAAATGAAACTGCACCTCAGTAGGATTATTCCTAGGAAGAAAAGTAAAACTTTGCACAAAGGAGTTTGTGAGGAGATGATACTGTTCACATTCAACTGTGATGAAGTCGGTGAGGCCGGCATTAGCAGCATATTGTGCAAGCTCTTGAATGATTCCGACCCCTTCCATGAACGGGTTATGCAGCCATTCGCACGACCGTACCTCCGCCATTCTCCGGGTATGGAGATCACTGTCATATGACTCCCCAATCACTCCCTTGGAGTTCTTCTTGGAAGCAGACTTCCTAAAGATACTCATGTTTTTCCTATGAACAAAAATTCTAAAAAAATTAGTCCACAAAATTTTCTCAACAAAACTTTACAAGATTGATAGCAACTACTCATGGGGATACATAGAGGCCATAGAAAGCATTCAAACTACTTAGAACTCTAAGAATTCAACATGCAAGGTCATCTATAATAGCACCAAGAGTAGCTAATTATTCAAAATATAAACCACTAAAGCAAATACTAATTGGACAAATGCAGGAGTCACATACCAAGCAACAATCCCCCGAAACAGTTTTGAAAATGGAGCTTTGACCAAAGAGATTGAAATCCGCGGGTTTGAGAGGAAGAACATGAGAGAGAAAGAGCAATGGTGATTTTTTCTGGAGGTAGGTGATGATGTGGGATGAAGAGATAAGTGAGGGGGGCCATGTGGGAACCACAACCCACCAGGGCGCGCCTGGGGGTCCTGGCGTGCCTAGGTGGGTTGTGCCCACCTGGTGCACCTCCCTCTGATGTTATTTGCACCAAAAATTCTTAAATATTCAGGAAAAATCATATTAAATATTTAGGGAATTATGAGAACTTTTATTTTTGGGTCATTTTTTATTCCACGGTAAATTCAGAAAACGGACAAAACATAGCATTTTATTTTATTTAACTAATAAAAACAGAAAACAAAAGGTAGGGACAGAAGGTAGTGCTCACTAAATTCATCAACTTCATACATCTAAAAAACGATCCATTAATAAGATTGATCAGGTCTTATTAACAGCCACTTCAATTAGCATGACAGCGAAGAACTTTCGTAAATAACTAAGTTACCTCAACGGGGATATGAATGTCCCCAACAATAAGCATTTCATATTTCTATTTCGCAGTGGGTAGAGGTAGTTGAAAACTTCCAATAGTGATTATCGGAGATTTTTCAATAATATTAATACCATTCACTTGGAATTATTTCTTCGGAAAGTGCACCATATTCTCATTACCATTGATATGAAAAGTGGACTTGCTTTTCTTGCAATCAACAATAGCCCCTACAGTATTCAAGAAGGGTCTACCAAGGATAATCGACATGTTGTCGTCCTCGGGCATCTCAAGTATAACAAAGTCAATCAAAATAGTAACATTAGCAACAACAACGGGCGCATCCTCACAAATACCAATAGGTATGGAAGTAAATTTGTCAGCCATTTGCAAATATATTTCAGTAGGCGTGAGCATATTAAAATCAAGTACTTTATATAAAGAGAAAGGCATAACCCTAACACCAGCTCATAAATCACACAAAGCAGTTTTCTCATAACTTCTTTTGATGGATCAAGGTATAGTTGGTATTCCCGGATCTCCAAGTTTCTTAGATACTCCATCTTTAAAAGTATAATTAGCAAGCATGGTGGAGATTCCAGCTTCCGGTATTTTTCTCTTATTGGTGATGATGCCTTTCATGTACTTTGCATAATGAGACATTTTTAATATATCAGTCAAGCGAGTACGCAAAAAGACTGGCCTCAACATTTCAGCAAAGCATTCAAATTCTTCATCATATTTCTTTTTAGTTGACTTAGGTGGAAAGGGCATAGGTTTTTGAACCCACGGTTCTTTTTCCTTAGCATGTTTTCTAGCAACAGTCTTTTTATCATATATTTTATTCTTAGGTTGTGGGTTATCAAGATCAACTACTGGTTCTATCTCAACATCATTTTATGGTTCTTTATTATTTGTTTGAGTGTCTTACTGAACCTCATCATTATCTTTTTCATTATCATAAGGTGAGTGTTCACTACCAGGTTGAGTTTCAGCATCAAAGATAGAAACTTCATTATCATTATCAAGAGGTTTTTCTACTCCAGGTTCACTAGAGGCATGCAAAGTCCTATCATTTTTCTTTTTAGAAGGACTGCGTGCATCAGTGTTAGCTCTTTGAGAGTCTTGTTCAATTCTTTTTGGGTGTCCCTGATACGTCTCTAACGTATCTATAATTTTTGATTGCTCCATGCTATATTATCTACTATTTTAGACATTATTGGGCTTTATTATCCACTTTTATATTATTTTTTGGACTAACCTATTAACTGGAGGCCCAGCTCAGAATTGTTGTTTTTTGCTTGTTTTAGGGTTTCGAAGAAAAGGAATATCAAACGGAGTCCAAACGGAATGAAACCTTCGGAAACGTGATTTTCTCATCAGATAAGATCTAGGAGACTTGGACCCTCCGTCAAGGAAGCCACGAGGTGGTCACAAGGGTAGGGGCGCCCCCCTAGGGTGCCCCCCTGCCTCGTTGGCCCCTCGAAGCTCCACCGACGTACTTCTTCCTCCTATATATATCCACGTACCCCCAAACGATCGGGGACGGAGCCAAAAAAACCTAATTCCACCGCCGCAACTTTCTATATCCATGAGATCCAATCTTGGGGCCTGTTCCGGAGCTCCTCCGGAGGAGGCATCGATCACGGAGGGCTTCTACATCATCATCCAAGCCCCTCCGATGAAGTGTGAGTAGTTTACTTCAGACCTACGGGTCCATAGCTAGTAGCTAGATGGCTTCTTCTCTCTTTTTGGATCTCAATACAATGTTCTCCCCCTCTCTCGTGGAGATCTATTCAATATAATCTTCTTTTTGCGGTGTGTTTGTTGAGACCGATGAATTGTGGGTTTATGATCAAGTCTATCTATGTATAATATTTGAATCTTCTCTGCATTCTTTTATGTATGATTGGTTATCTTTGCAAGTCTTTTCGAAGTATCAGTTTGGTTTGGCCAACTAGATTGGTTGTTCTTGCCATGGGAGAAGTGCTTAGCTTTGGGTTCAATCTTGCGGTGTCCTTTCCCAGTGACAGAAGGGGCAGCAAGGCACGTATTGTATTGTTGCCATCGAGGATAATAAGATGGGGTTTTTATCATATTGCATGAAACCATCCCTCTACTTCATGTCATCTTGCTTAAGGCGTTACTCTGTTTTTAACTTAATATTCTAGATGCATGCTGGATAGCGGTCGATGAGTGGAGTAATAGTAGTAGATGCAGAATCGTTTCGGTCTACTTGTCTCGGACGTGATGCCTATATACATGATCATACCTAGATATTCTCATAACTATGCTCAATTCTGTCAATTGCTCAACAGTAATTTGTTCACCCACCGTAGAATACTTATGCTCTTGAGAGAAGACACTAGTGAAACCTATGGCCCCGGGTCTCTTTCTCATCATATTAATCTCCATCACTTTATTATTGCTTTGCTTTACTTTATTTACTTTGCATCTCTATACCAAAAATACCAAAAAAATATTATTTATCATCTCTATCAGATCTCACTTTCCTAAGTGACCGTGAAGGGATTGACAACCCCTAAGCGCGTTGGTTGCGTTGAGCTATTGTTTTTGTGTAGGTACGAGGGACTCGAGCGTAGCCTCCTACTGGATTGATACCTTGGTTCTCAAAAACTGAGGGAAATACTTACGCTACTTTGCTGCATCATCCCTTCCTCTTCGGGGAAATCCAACGCAGCGCTCAAGAGGTAGCAAGAAGAATTTCTGGCGCCGTTGCCGAGGAGTCTGCGCAAAAGTCAACATACCAAGTACCCATCACAATCCCTATCTCCTGCATTACATTATTAGCCATTTACCTCTCGTTTTCCTCTCCCCCACATCACCCTTGCCGTTTTATTCGCCCTCTCTCTCTCTCTCTCTATCCTCCCTCTCTATTTGCCTCTTTTGCCCGTTGCTCTTTGTTTGCTCTTGTGTTAGTTTGTTTGTTTGTCGTCATGGCTAGTCTCATATCTTCTCCGTTGTCTCACGAGAATGAAGTTCTAAATTTTAAACAAAGGGAGGGAGAAAATCTAAAAGATGCTTGGTATAGAATTTGCAATGCTCAAAATAGATCTACCAGGAAGCAATCTACTTCAGTTCTTCTCCGCAATTTTTATGTAGGTGTTAATCCTTGGTATAGATATATCCTTGATACCATTACCGGAGGGAATTTCTTGGGTAGCCATACTTTTGATTCTTATGATGCTATGTTAGATTTATTTGGCTCACCACCTCTTTTGGTTAATGGAACTATGTTAACTTTGGAGCATGTTATGCAAAGACTTGAAATTATTGAAAATAAAGTTGCTACTATTGAATTAATTGAAAATCTAGATAAAAAGATCCACAATCAAATTACTCAATATGGATCTAAGGTAGGAATGACTTTGAAAAATATTAAGGAAAAGGAACCCATAGTTAATGAGAAGATAAACTTAGATTCTACTAGAATTGATAAACTTGAGGGTATCATTACAAACTTGGGAACCGCTTTTTCTTACGTAAAGAATACTCCAAGTCCTCCTACTAAAATTGCCAAGCTTATGTATGTTCCTAAAAATAAGGGTGAATCATCTAGTAAGGAAACTGCGGATCTTAAATCTATAAGTATTCATCCCAATCTTTTTGCTATCATTAAGGAACCAATTGCTACAAATGAATTTTTCGATCTTGTGCCTAAGAGTTTGATAATCACTAGAAAGAAATAAATTCCTAAGGGAAATAGATGCCTCATTGAATAATTGCCTACCAAAGATGGCAATACCTAGATCTATTTTTGCTTGTTATGCCTAGCTAGGGGCGTTAAACGATAGCGCTTGTTGGGAGGCAACCCAATTTTATTTTTATTCCTTGCTTTTTGCTCCTGTTTAGTAATAAATAAATTATCTAGACTCTTTTTTGGTTGTGTTTTGTGTGTTTAATTAGTGTTTGTGCCAAGTAGAACCGTTGGGAAGACTTGGGGAAAGTCTTGTTGAACTTGCTGTAAAAAACAGAAACTTTAGCGCTCACGAGAACTGCTGTCATTTTTATTTGGAAAGCGATATTTAGTTAATTCTTTTTTCAGATGATTAATAGATAAATTCCTCACGTCCAGAAATTTATTTTATAATTTTGGGGGTTCCAGATCTTGCGCTAGCTACAGATTACTACGGACTGTTCTGTTTTTCGTGTGTTGTTTGCTTATTTTGATGAATCTATGGCTAGTAAAATAGTTTATAATCCATATAGAAGTTGTAATACAGTAGGTATAATACCCATATAAATAAAGGGTGAGTTAATTACAGTACCTTGAACTGGTCTTTTGTTTTCTTCCGCTAACGGAGCTCACGAGTTTTCTACTTTAAGTTTTGTGTTGTGAAGTTTTCAAGTTTTGGGTAAAGATTTGATGGATTATGGAACAAGGAGTGGCAAGAGCCTAAGCTTGGGGATGCCCATGGCACCCCCAAGATAATCTAAGGACACCTAAAAGCCAAAGCTTGGGGATGCCCCGTAAGGCATCCCCTCTTTCATCTACTTCTATCGGTAACTTTACTTGGAGCTATATTTTTATTCACCACATGATATGTGTTTTGCTTGGAGTGTCTTTTATGATTTGAGTCTTTGCTTATTAGTTTACCACAATCATACTTGTTGTACACACCTTTTGAGAGAGCCATACATGATTTGGAATTTGATAGAATACTCTATGTACTTCACTTATATCTTTTGAGCTTTATAGTTTTGCTCTAGTGCTTCACTTATATCTTTTAGAGCACGATGGTGGATTTGTTTTATAGAAACTATTGATCTCTCATGCTTCACTTAGATTATTTTGAGAGTCTTAATAGCATGGTAATTTGCTTAAAATCCTAATATGCTTGGTATGCAAGATTAATAATAAAACTTTCGTATGAGTGTGTTGAATACTAAGAAGAAATTGATGCTTGATAATTGTTTTGGGATATGAGGATGGTGATATTAGAGTCATGCTAGTTGAGTAGTTGTGAATTTGAGAAATGCTTGTGTTAAAGTTTGTGATTCCCGTAGCATGCATGTATGGTGAACCGTTATGTGATGAAGTCAGAGCATGATTTATTTATTGATTGTCTTCCTTATGAGTGGCGGTCGGGGACGAGCGATGGTCTTTTCCTACCAATCTATCCCCCTAGGAGCATGCGCGTAATACTTTGCTTTGATAACTTCTAGATTTTTGCAATAAGTATATGAGTTCTTTATGACTAATGTTGAGTCCATGGATTATACGCACTTTCCTTCCTTCCATCATTGCTAGCCTCTCTAATACCGCGCACTTTTCGCCGGTATCATACACCCACCAAATACCTTCCTAAAAATAGCCACCATACCTACCTATCATGGCATTTCCATAGCCATTCCAAGATATATTGCCATGCAACTTTCCACCGTTCCGTTCATTATGACACGCTCCATCATTGTCATATTGCTAGCATGATCATGTAGTTGACATAGTATTTGTGGCAAAGCCACCGTTCATAATTCTTTCATACATGTCACTCTTGATTCATTGTGCATCCCGGTACACCGTCGGAGGCATTCATATAGAGTCATATTTTGTTCTAAGAATCGAGTTGTAATTCATGAGTTGTAAGTAAATAAAAGTGTGATGATCATCATTATTAGAGCATTGTCCCAGTGAGGAAAGGATGATGGAGACTATGATTTCCCCACAAGTCGGGATGAGACTCCAAACAAAAAAATAAAAAAAGAAGAGGCAAAAAAAAGAGAGAAAGGCCCAAATAAAAAAATATGAGAGAAAAAGAGAGAAGGGACAATGTTACTATCCTTTTACCACACTTGTGCTTCAAAGTAGCACCATGATCTTCATGATAGAGAGTCTCTCGTTATGTCACTTTCATATACTAGTGGGAATTTTTCATTATAGAACTTGGCTTGTATATTCTAGTGATGGGCTTCCTCAAAATTCCCTAGGTCTTCGTGAGCAAGCGAGTTGGATGCACACCCACTTAGTTTCTTTTGAGCTTTCATATGCTTATACCTCTAGTGCATCTGTTGCCTGGAAATCCCTACTCACTCACATTGATATCTATTGATGGGCATCTCCATAGCCCGTTGATACGCGTAGTTGATGTGAGACTATCTTCTCCCTTTTTTTGTTCTCCACAACCACCATTCTATTCCACCTATAGTGCTATATCCATGGCTCACGCTCATGTATTGCGTGAAGACCGAAAAAGTTTTGAAAATGTCAAAAGTATGAAACAATTGCTTGGCTTGTCATCGGGGTTGTGCATGATTTAAATACTTTGTGTGGTGAAGATAGAGCATAGCCAGAATATATGATTTTGTAGGGATAGATTTCTTTGGCCATGATATTTTGAGAAGACATAATTGCTTTGTTAGTATGCTTGACGTATTATTATTTTTATATCAATATGAACTTTTGTCTTGAATCTTTCGAATCTGAATATTCATACCACAATTAAGAAGATTTACATTGAAATTATGCCAAGTAGCACTCCGCATCAAAAATTCTGTTTTTATCATTTACCTACTCGAGGACGAGCAAGACTTAAGCTTGGGGATGCTTGATACGTCTCCAACGTATCTATAATTTTTGCTTCCTCCATGCTATATTATCTACCCTTTTAGACATTATTGGGCTTTATTATCCACTTTTATATTATTTTTGGGACTAACCTATTAACCGGAGGCCCAGCCCAGAATTGCTGTTTTTTGCTTGTTTTAGGGTTTCAAAGAAAAGGAATATCAAATGGAGTCCAAACGGAATGAAACCTTCGGAAACGTGATTTTCTCATCAGATAAGATCCAGGAGACTTGGACCCTTCGTCAAGGAAGCCACGAGGTGGTCACGAGGGTAGGGGTGCGCCCCCCCTAGGGCGCGCCCCTGCCTCGTGGGCCCCTCGAAGCTCCACCGACGTACTTCTTCCTCCTATATATATCCACGTACCCCCAAACGATCGGGGACGGAGCCAAAGAAACCTAATTCCACCGCCGCAACTTTCTGTATCCATGAGATCCCATCTTGGGGCCTATTCCGGAGCTCCGCCGGAGGAGGCATCGAGCACGGAGGGCTTCTACATCATCATCCAAGCCCCTCTGATGAAGTGTGACTAGTTTACTCCAAACCTACGGGTCCATAGCTAGTAGCTAGATGGCTTATTCTCTCTTTTTGGATCTCAATATAATGTTCTCCCCCTCTCTCGTGGAGATCTATTCGATGTAATCTTCTTTTTGCGGTGTGTTTGTTGAGACCGATGAATTGTGGGTTTATGATCAAGTCTATCTATGTATAATATTTGAATCTTCTTTGAATTCTTTTATGTATGATTGGTTATCTTTGCAAGTCTCTTTGAATTATCAGTTTGGTTTGGCCAACGAGATTGGTTCTTCTTGCCATGGGAGAAGTGCTTAGCTTTGGTTTCAATCTTGCGGTGTCCTTTCCCAGTGACAGGAGGGGCAGCAAGACACGTATTGTATTGTTGCCATCGAGGATAACAAGATGGGTTTTTTATCATATTGCATGAAACTATCCCTCTACTTCATGTCATCTTGCTTAAGGTGTTACTCTGTTTTTAACTTAATACTCTAGATGCATGCTGGATAGCGGTCGATGAGTGGAGTAATAGTAGTAGATGCAGAATCGTTTTGGTCTACTTGTCTTGGACGTGATGCCTATATACATGATCATACCTAGATATTCTCATAACTATGCTCAATTCTGTCAACTGCTCAACAGTAATTTGTTCACCCACCATAGAATACTTATGCTCTTGAGAGAAGCCACTAGTGAAACCTATGGCCCCCGGGTCTCTTTCTCATCATATTAATCTCCATCACTTTATTATTGCTTTGCTTTTACTTTATTTACTTTGCATATCTATACCAAAAATACCAAAAAAAATTGTTTATCATCTCTATCAGATCTCACTTTCGTAAGTGACCGTGAAGGGATTGACAACCCCTAAGCGCGTTGGTTGCGTTGAGCTATTGTTTTTGTGTAGGTATGAGGGACTCGAGCGTAGCCTCCTACTGGATTGATACCTTGGTTCTCAAAAACTGAGCGAAATACTTACGCTACTTTGCTGCATCATCCCTTCCTCTTCGGGGAAATCCAACGCAGTGCTCAAGAGGTAGCAGTCCCTCAGGATAAAATGGTTCCTGAGTCATTTTACCTCCTCTAGTTGCTACTCTAATAGCAAAGTCACTTATATTGTTATTCATTTAATCTAGAAACTCTCTTTGAGATTTAGCAACTTGTTCTAACTGGATTTGAACCATAGAAGCGTGCTTTCCAAAACCTCTAACATCGTTTGAGATTCTAAATAACAAGTCACTTAAGCGAGCAATCATATCAAATTGTATTTCAATTGTTTCATAACATTTGCATTGAAGTGATCTTGCTTTCTGATATAATTCTCAAACTCCTAAAGGCATTGGCTAGGGTGCATGTTGTGAGGATAATCATTATCATTGAATTTCATTAGAGAATTTACCTCTACCACCTTAGGAAGTGGTGGTGTATCAAGCCCATGTATTTCTTCAATAGGAGGTAAATTTTTGATATCCTCAGCTTCAATACCTTTTTCCTTCATATATTTCTTTGCCTCTTGCATATCTTCAGGACTGAGATATAAAATACCCCTCTTCTTCGGAGTGGGTTTATGCGGTGGTTCAGGAAGAGTCCAATCATCATAATTTTTCAATATGTTATTTAATAATTCTTCAGCTTACCCAATAGTTCGTTCCCTGAAAACACAACTAGCACAACTATCTAGGAAATCCCTAGAAGCATCAGTTAGTCCATTATAGAAGATATAAAGTATTTCATTTTTCTTAAGAGGATGATCAGGCAAAGCATTAAGCAATTGTAGAAGCCTCCCCCGAGCTTGCGGGAGACTCTCTTCTTCAATTTGCGCAAAGTTAAATATTTCCTGCAAGGCAGATTATTTCTTATGAGCAGGGAAATATTTTTCAGAGAAGTAATAAATCATATCCTGGGGACTACACACACAACCAGGAGCAAGAGTATTGTACCAAGCTTTAGCATCACCCTTTAGTGAGAACGTAAATAATTTGAGAATATAGTAATAGCTCATTTTCTCATCATGAGCGAAAAGGGTGGCTATATCATTCGACTTAGTTAGATGTGCCACAACAATTTCAGTTTCATAACCATGAAAAGGATTAGATTCAACCAAAGTAATTAACTCTGCATCGATAGAGAATTCATAATCATCATCATCAATAAAGATAGCTGAAGTAGCAAACTTAGGATCACGTTTCATTCTAGCATTCAATTTTTTTTTCTTTATACTTGCATAATAATTTCTCTAGATCATCTCTATCCTTACAAGCAAGAATATCTCTAGTAGTCTCCTCATTCATAAAATAACCTTCTGGTACCTTTGGCAATTCATATCTAGGTAGACTAGTTCTAGTAGGTGTTTCAAGATTTCTAGTTTCAAGCTCATCATCAGTTTCAACAATATCATACTGTCTTACTCTAGCAATTTGTTCATCAAGAAAATCACCTATTGGCACATCATCATCAAGCAAGGTACTAGCATCATCATAAGCATCATTCATAGCAGAAGTAGCATCATCAATAACTTGTGAAATATTAAGATTAATAGCATGTGGTGGTGTCGCAAGTTTACTTACAACAGAAGGTGAATCTAAGGCAGAGCTAGATGGCAATTCCTTACCTCCCCTCGTCTTAGAGGGAAAGATCTTGGTCTTAGCATTCTTCAGATTCTTTATAGTGATAAATGGATAATAATCCCAAGTGACTCAACAAATATAGCTATGCTCCCCGGCAATGGTGCCAGAATAAGGTCTTGATAACCCACAAGTATAGGGGATCACAATAGTTTTCAAGGGTAGAGTATTCAACCCAAATTTATAGATTCGACACAAGGGGAGCCAAAGAATATTTGCATGTATTAGCAGCTAAGTTGTCAATTCAACCACACCTGGAGATTAATTATCTGCAGCAAAGTGATCAGTAGCAAAGTAGTATGATAGTTTTGATAATAGTAGCAGCAACAATAGTAACGATAACAGCGATAGCAGTAGTTTTGTAGCAAGTGCAACAGTAACGATAGCAGTAGTAACTTAGAAAAAACGATATAATATAAATTCGTAGGCATTGGATCGGCGATTTGTTGGATGATATTCATCATGTGACAATCATAACCTAGGGCGATACGGCACTAGCTCCAGTTCATAAATATAATGTAGGCATGTATTTCGTATATAGTCATACGTGCTTATGGAAAGAACTTGCATGGCATCTTTTGTCCTACCCTCCCGTGGCAGCAGGGTCCAATTGGAAACTAAGGGATATTAAGGCCTCCTTTTAATAGAGAACCGGAACAAAGCATTAACACACGGTGAATACATGAACTCCTCAAATTATGATCATCACCGGGAGTGGTCCCGACTATTGTCACTCCGGGATTGCCGGATCATAACACGTAGTAGGTGACTATAACTTGCAAGATCAGACCTAGAACATAAACATAATGGTGATAACATAAATGGTTTAGATCTGAAATCATGGCACCCGGGCCCAAAGTGACAAGCATTAAGCATGTCAAAGCCATAGCAACATCAATCTCAGAACATAGTGGATACTAGGGATCAAGCCCTAACAAAACTAACTAGATTACATGATGAATCTCATCCAACTCCTCACCGACCAGCGAGACTACAAAGGAATTACTCACTGTCGATGGGGAGCATCATGGAATTTGCGATGGAGAAGGGTTGGTGATGACGAAGATCGAAGACCCCCCCTCTCCGGAGACCCAAAAGGACTCCAGATCTAGCCTCCCGATGAAGAACAAGAGGTGACGGCGGCTCCGTCTCGTGGAACGTGATAATTCTTTCTCCCTGATTTTTTCTGGAAAATAGGACTTTCTAACATCGGTTTCAGGATCTACGGGGCCACCAGGTGGGGTGATGACCCACAAATATAGGGGATCTATCGTAGTCCTTTCGATAAGTAAGAGTGTCGAACCCAACGAGGAGCAGAAGGAAATGATAAACAGTTTTCAGCAAGGTATTCTCTACAAGTACTGAAATAAGTGGTAACAGATAGTTTTGTGATAAGATAATTTGTAACGAGCAACAAGTAACAAAAGTAAATAAAGTGCAGCAAGGTGGCCCAAGCCTTTTTATAGCAAAGGACAAGCCTGGACGAACTCTTATATAAGGAAAACCGCTCCCGAGGACACATGGGGATATCGTCAAGCTAGTTTTCATCACGTTCATATGATTTAAGTTCGGTACTTTGATAATTTGATACGTTGGGGACCGGTGCTTGGGTGCTGTTCTTACTTGAACAACCATCCCACTTATGATTAACCTCTATTGCAAGCATCCGCAACTACAACAAAAGTATTAAGGTAAACCTAACCATAGCATGAAACATATGGATCCAAATCAGCCCCTTACGAAGCAACGCATAAACCAGGGTTTAAGCTTCTGTCATTCTAGCAACCCATCATCTACTTATTACTTCCCAATGCCTTCCTCTAGGCCCAAATAATGGTGAAGTGTTATGTAGTCAACGTTCACATAACACCACTAGAGGTTAGACAACATACATCTCATCAAAATATCGAACGAATACCAAATTCACATGACTACTAATAGCAAGACTTCTCCATTGTCCTCAGGAACAAACGTAACTACTCACAAAGCATAAACATGTTCATAATCAGAGGGGTATTAATATACATAAAGGATCTGAACATATGATCTTCCACCAATTAAACCAACTAGCATCAACTACTAGGAGTAATTAACACTACTAGCAACCTACTAGCACCAATCCTGGACTTGGAGACAAGAATTGGATACAAGAGATGAACTAGGGTTTTGAGATGAGATGGTGCTGATGAAGATGTTGATGGAGATTGCCCTCTCCCGATGAGAGGAGCGTTGGTGATGATGATGGCAATGATTTCCCCCTTCGGGAGGGAAGTTTCCTCGGCAGAACAACTCTGCCGGAGCTCTAGATTCGATCCGCCAAGGTTTCGCCTCGTGGCGGTGGAGTTTCGTCCCGAAAGGTTGCTTCCTATTTTTTTCTCGACGAAAGACTTCATATACAAGAAGATGGTCATCGGAGAGCCACCAGGGGGCCCACGAGGTAGGGTGGCGCGCCCTAGGGGGGCGCCCCCCACCCTCGTGAGCAGGGTGTGGGCCCCCTGGTCTTCATCTTTGGCGAGGATTTTTCATTATTTATTATAAGGTATTTTGTGGAGTTTCAGGACTTTTGGAGTTGTGTAGAATAGGTCTCTAATATTTGCTCCTTTTCTAGCCCAGAATTCCAGCTGTCGGCATTCTCCCTCCTTATGTAAACCTTGTAAAGTAAGAGAGAATAGCCATAAATATTGTGACATAATGTGAAATAACAGCCCATAATGCAATAAATATCAATATAAAAGCATGATGCAAAATGGACGTATCAACTCCCCCAAGCTTAGACCTCGCTTGTCCTCAAGCGAAAGCCGATAATAATAAATATGTCCCCATGTTTAGAGGTAGAGGCTTCGATAAAAATAAAAAACGGACATGGGGGAATCATGATTATTCTCATAACAGCAACATATATAGATATTGTCATATGATTACTTATGTTCAAGTGATGATCTATTCACAATGCAAAAGTATGAATCAGAAACCTTATTGAGAACCAACAAACTATAACCTCAATCATTGAAGAAATTGCAATTCATCATAACATTAGAAAGAGTCTATGTTAGAGCTCAAAAGCAAGTCCACATACTCAACTATCATCTAGTCCTTCATAATTGCTAACACTCGCGCAATACTTGTGGTTACAGAGTTTTAATCGGACACAGAGAAAGATAGGGGGTTATAGTTTCGCCCCACAACCTTTTACCTCGAGGGTAATGTCAACAATAATAACTCATGCCCCCTACATCCAATTAGATATATATACCAAGTTCTTTCCAACATGCTGGTCTTGCCAAAGGATAAAATGAAAAAGGAAAGGTGAAGATCACCATGACACTTGCATAAGGTAGAAGATAAAAATAAAAGATAGGCCCTTCGCAGAGGGAAGCAGAGGTTGCCATGCGCTTTTATGGTTGGATGCACAAAATCTTAATGTGAAAGAACGTCACTTTATATTGCCCCTTGTGATATGAACCTTTATTATGCAGTCTGTCACTTTTATTACTTCCACATCACAAGATCGTATAAAGCTTATTTCTCCCACACCAATCAATCATACATATTTAGAGAGCAATTTTTATTGCTTTGCACCGATGACAACTTACTTGAAGGATCTTATTCAATCCATAGGTAGATATGGTGGACTCTCATGGCAAAACTGGTTTAAGGGTATTTGGAAGCACAAGTAGTATCTCTACTTGGTGCTGAGAATTTGGCTAGCATGAGGGGGAAAGGCAAGCTCAACATGTTGGGTGATCCATGACAACATACTTTATCTCAGATATAAGAAAACATAACCCATTACATTGTCTTCCTTGTCCAACATCAACTCTTTAGCATGTCATATTTTGATGAGTGTTCTCAATAATAAAAGATGTCAATGATAGTATATTTATATGTGAAACCTCTCTTTCCTTATTACTTCCTATTAATTGCAACGATGACCAAAGCTATGTCTGCCAACTCCCAACAACTTTTAATCATCACATTCTTTCTATTGAAGTCATTACTATCAATAAGATCAATATGAACTTTTGTTTCTTCTTATTCTTTTTCTCTTTTCTTTTATTCACCCAAGATCATAGCAAGAGAATCAAGCCCTTGACTCAACACTAATCCTTATTATATAGCTCACGAACTCGATTACATAGAAGGATAATAAAGCAAAACTCACAACTAGATCATGCCATAAACTTTATTCTACTAGATCAAAATATTACCAAAAGGATCAAACTAAGAAAAAAACGGTAAAGATAGAAGTGATGGTGATACGATACCGGGGCACCTCCCCCAAGCTTGGCAGTTGCCAAGGGGAGTGCCCATACCCATGTGATTATATCTCCTCGGTTGGTGAAGAGGGTGGAGTTGTTGATGACGGATAGTCGCACATCGAGCGTAGGAGGTCTTCTAACTTGCGGATAATGCCCTTGAGTGCGATGATATGCTCCTTCAACAAAATATTTTCACGTGTGAGATACTTATTTTGTATACGAGCCAACTCAATCATCTTGAAAGCTTTGATTTCTGTAGGGGTAAGAAGATTATGATCCAGTTGAAGGGTGTCTTCTGTTGCTGGAACTTGGTCCTTCATGGCCTTCTTGATCCCTTCATCCTTGTTGATCTCCATAGGTTCTTCTCTCTTCAGCTCTATCTTCATTAGCCAAGCATCGTTGCCCTCATGGTTGGAGGAGGAGGGAGATGACATAGTGCCTGGCCTTGACAACCCTGACAGAAAACAACTCGAAACAAAGATAGGAGATTTTTGCGTGATACGGGAGTCAAATCCCCCGGGAGATTATATAGTGGATTTTTACCGACCAAAATACGTATCGTGCAAGAAAACAGAGTCCGGAAGGCACACGAGGAGCTCACGAGGTAGGGGGCGCACCCAGGGGGGTAGGGCGTGCCCTCCACCCTCGTGGGGCCCTCGTGTCCTTCCCGGACTGCTACTTAATTTTCTATTTTTCTAAATATTCCAAAACAGAGAAATATTGCCTTAAAAATTGTTTTGGAGTCGGTTTACTTACCGTACCACATACCTATTCCTTTTCGGAGTCTGAAACATTCTGGAAAGTGTCCTTTATGTATTCCTCCGGTGTTACGGTTTCAATAATATTGGTTTCAATATTTATGGGATTACCTGAGATATAATGTTTAATTCTCTGACTGTTGACCACCTTCGGATTTGTGCCTTTGAAGTTGTTGATTTTTATGGCACCAGAACGATAGACTTCCTCGATAACGTAGGGACCTTCCCATTTAGAGAGAAGTTTTCCTGCAAAAAATCTTAAACAAGAGTTGTATAGCAATACATAATCACCTACATTAAACTCACACTTTTGTATCCTTTTGTCATGCCATCTTTTAACCTTTTATTTAAACAACTTGGCATTTTCATAAGCTTGGGTTCTCCATTCATCAAGAGAGCTAATATCAAATAACCTCTTTTCACCGGCAAGTTTGAAATCATAGTTGAGCTCTTTAATAGCCCAATAAGCCTTGTGTTCTAGTTCGAGAGGTAAGTGACATGCTTTTCCATAGACCATTTTATACGGAGACATACCCATAGGATTTTTATATGCAGTTCTATAGGCCCATAATGCATCATCAATTTTCTTGGACCAATTCTTTCTAGATCTATTGACCGTCTTTTGCAAAATTAATTTGAGCTCTCTATTACTCAATTCTACTTGACCACTATACTGTGGGTGATACGGAGATGCAATTCTATGATTGACGTCATATTTAGCAAGCATTTTACGGAAAGCACCATGAATAAAATGTGAACCACCATCAGTCATTAGATATCTAGGGACTCCAAACCTCGGAAAAATAACTTCTTTAAGCATTTTAATAGAAGTGTTATGATCAGCACTACTAGTTGGAATAGCTTCTACCCACTTAGTAACGTAATGAACAGCAACTACAATATGTGTATATCCATTAGAGGTAGGAAAAGGTCCCATATAATCAAAGCCCGAAACATCAAACGGTTTAATAACAAGTGAATAATTCATAGGCATTGCTTGACGTCTACGAATATTACCAATTCTTTGACATTCATCACAAGATAGGACGAACTTACGGGCATCCTTGAAGAGAGTAGGCCAATAAAAACATGATTGCAATACCTTATGTGCGGTTCTATCTCCCGCGTGGTGTCCTCCATAAGTTTCGGAATGACACTTGCGTAGGATCTGTTCCTGTTCATGCTCAGGTACACAACGTCTAATAACACCATCTACTCCTTTATAAAGATGGGGGTCATCCCAAAAGTAATGTCTCAAATCATAGAAGAACTTTTTCTTTTGTTGGTATCTGAAGCTAGGTGGTATAAATTTAGCAACTATGTAATTAGCATAATCAGCATACTAAGGGGTATTACGAGAAGTACTTATGACATTTAATTGTTCATCAGGAAAGCTATCATCAATAGGTAGTGGGTCATCAAGAACATTCTCTAACCTAGATAAGTTGTCTGCAACGGGGTTCTCAGCTCCTTTTCTATCAATAATATGCAAATCAAATTCTTGTAACAAGAGAACCCATCTAATAAGTCTAGGCTTAGCATCTTTCTTCTCCATAAGATATTTAATAGCAGCATGATCAGTGTGGATAGTTACTTTAGAATCAACAATATAGAGATAATTCCTTATTTAACACTGTGCTTAAATTTTATGCCCTATTTGACATCGACAAATAATTTCTTTCCTATCTAACAATGAGTCTAAATTTTATGCCTTTTATGACACTTCTGTCCATTTTGAGCCTAAATGACACTTAAAAAGACCATATCGCCCTCATGTGGTATGTTTGTATGCGTGTGCTGTTCAATGATTTTTTATCATCTTTATTAATAATTATTATATTATTATTTGTTGGATTTTCTTATGGAGCTCACATAATCTGTTTTGAATGTCTGAGTTTTTTTAGTGCAGGATCTTCACGGGAGAATATATGTACGTGTAGATACATGATATAGTAGATGCATACACTAGATAGTCTATCATTAGTTTTGTACGTGGTGCATGGCAAAATTGCCCACGTACAATTGCATGCATGCATCGAAGGCCATGCAAACGGTAGTAGCATGTAATAAGCGGCTTATGGCTCTAGCCGGTGTGCGCATACACTTCTTAATACCCACACGTCTCTCCTGCATGCATGTACACAATACACATAGCCATGTATGTATATTTGTTCGGGTATTCGTGTACCGGCTGCCGCGTGGACATATAAATATTTAAATACCCACGTACCCGGGCTAGCTAGCTATGTGCACTTACAATGGATCAATGAAATACTTGTTCGGGTATTCGTGTACCGGTTGCCGCGCGTACGTGCGTGTTTGTGTGCTGCTGCTGCTGCGTGTGTGCTGCGCGCTGTGCATGTGTGATGCATACGTGTGTGCTGCGTGCGTGCGTGCTACAGTGTGTGTTTGCTATTTTCAATGCATGTGTGTGCGCTATTGCCCCGCTGATGTTGTGTGTATGCTACTGCCCCGCACACACATATATCGTATGAGGGCAAAAGAGTCTTTTTAAGTATCATTTAGGCTTAAAATGAACGAAAGTGCCATAAAGGGCATAAAATTTTAGACTCGTTGTTAGATAGGGAAGAAAAAAGTTTTCAGTGTTAAATAAGGAAATGAAATTTAAGATAGTGTTAAATAAGGGATTGTTTCAACAATATAAGGTCTGAACTTATCACAAGCAAATACAACTGCTAAAAGTTCTTTTTCAGTAGTAGCATAATTTCTTTGAGCATTGTCTAGAGTCTTACTAGCATAATGGATAACATTTAATTTCTTATCAACTCTTTGCCCTAGAACAACACCTATAGCATAATCGCTAGCATCACACATAATTTCAAAGGGTAAATTCCAATCAGGTGGCTGAACAATAGGTGCAGAGACTAATGCTTTCTTAAGTATTTCAAATGCTTCTACATAATCATCATCAAAGACAAATGGTATATCTTTTTGTAATAAATTAGTCAGTGGCCGAGAAATTTTTGAGAAGTCCTTAATGAACCTCCTATAAAATCCGGTGTGACCAAGGAAACTTCTTATACCTTTGATGTCCTTGGGACATGGCATCTTTTCAATATCGTCAACCTTGGCTTTATCAACTTCAATACCTCTTTCAGAAACTTTATGCCCCAAGACAATACCTTCATTAACCATAAAGTGGCACTTTTCCCAATTCAAGACAAGATTAGTTTCTTCACATCTCTGCAAAACTCGATCAAGATTGCTCAAGCAATCGTCAAAAGAAGATCCATAGACGGAAAAGTCGTCCATGTAAACCTCACAAATCTTTTCACAGAAGTCAGAGAATATAGCCATCATGCATCTTTGAAAGGTAGCAGGTGCATTACATAAACCAAAAGGCATACGTCTATAAGCAAAAGTACCAAAAGGGCATGTAAAAGTAGTCTTTGATTGATCTTTAGCTGACACAGGTATATGAGAGAAACCAGAATAACCATCTAGAAAGTAGTAATGTGTATGTTTGCATAATCTTTCTAGCATTTGATCGATAAAAGGTAAGGGGTAATGATCTTTCTTAGTAGCCTTATTTAATTTGCGGAAATCAATTACCATCCTATAACCTGTAATAATTCTTTGTGGAATCAATTCATCTTTATCATTAGGAACAACAGTAATACCTTCCTTCTTAGGGACACAATGAACATGACTTACCCACTGACTATCGGCAACAAGATAAATTATACCTGCCTCCAGAAGCTTTAGTATTTCTTTTCTTACCACTTCTTTCATTTTAGGATTCAGACGACGTTGAGGATCACGAACTGGTTTGGCATCTGCTTCCAAATTTATTTTATGTTGACATAGAGTGGGACTAATGCCCTTAAAATCATCAAGAGTATATCCAATAGCAGCACGGTGCTTCTTAAGAGTTTTCAATAATCTTTCTTCTTCATGCTCTGAAAGGTTAGCACTAAAAATAACAGGAGATATCTTCTTTTCATCAAGATAAGCATATTTAAGATTACCAGGCAACAGTTTAAGCTCAAACACGGGATCACCCTTAGGTGGAGGGGGATCCCCTAGGATTTCAACAGGCAAATTGTGTTTCAGCATAGGTTCCTGTTTAAAGAATACTTCATCTATTTCCCTTCTTTCATTCATAAACATATCATTCTCATGGTCTAGCAAATATTGTTGTAAAGGATCACTAGGAGGTACGAGAATAGAAGCAAGACCAATAATTTCATCCTTACTAGGCAATTCTTCTTCACAGTGTTGTTTACTAAATTTCGAGAAATTAAATTCATGAGTCATATCATCCAAGCCAATAGTAACAACATTCTTTTCGGAGTCTATCTTAGCATTAACTGTATTCAAGAAGGGTGTACCAAATATAATGGGACAAAAGCTATCTTGTGGGGAACTAAGAACAAGAAAATCAGCAGGATATTTAGTTTTCCCGCACAAGACTTCAACATCTCTAACAATTCCCATTGCTGAAATAGTATCTCTATTAGCAAGTTTAATTGTGACATCAATATCTTCTAACTCAGCAGGTGCAATTTCATGCTTGATTTCTTTATACAAGTCATAAGGTATAACACTAGCACTAGCACCCATATCACATAAGCCATGATAACAATGTTCTCCTATTTTAACAGAAATAACAGGCACGCCTACCACAGGTCTATGTTTATCTTTAGCACAAGATTTAGCAATTCTAGCAGTTTTACCGCAGAACTGAATAACATGCCCATCAATATTATTAGACAAGAGCTCTTTAACAATAGCAATATTAGGTTCAACTTTAACTTGCTCAGGAGGTGTATATGTTTTAATATTGCTTTTACGAACCATAGTTGAAGCTTTAGCATGATCCTTTATCCTAACAGGGAAAGGTGGTTTCTCAACATAAGAAGTAGGAACAATAGGATCATTATAAGTGATAGTCTTTTCTTCAACTTTAATAGGTGCAGCTACTTTTACTTCTATGGGAGGATGATATTTAAACCACTTCTCCTTAGGGAGATCAACATAAGTAGCAAAAGATTCATAGAAAGAAGCTACTATCTCAGAATCAAGTCCATATTTAGTGCTAAACTTACGGAAAATATCGGTATCCATAAAAGATTTAACACAATCAAACTTAGGTGTCATACCTGACTCCTTACCATTGTCGAGGTCCCAATCCAGAGTTGCATTTAATTCTATCCAATAAATCCCATTTGAATTCAATAGTCTTCATCATAAAAGAGTCAGCACAAGAAGTATCAAGCATGGTGCGATTGTTATCAGAAAGCCAAGCATAAAAATTTCGAATAATCAATGCGTCTCCCTTCAAATATAAAGGGAGGACCTTCTTCTTACCAACATCATCGGGTATACCTGCAAGCTTAAATAATCCAAAAACTTCATCCACATATATTAGGTGTTCATCAGGATGCTTTGTTCCATCTCCTGTAAAAGGATTAGCTAGCAGTTTTTCTATCATACCCGAAGAATACTCATAAGGAATTTCATTTTCATATTCATTTTCAATAGGTTCAGTAAGTTGAGGAGCAACTCTTTGCTCTACTGGTTGGGTGAAGATACCCCGAACAAGCCCCTCAGAGGATTACTTTCCATAGTAACAAGTGACAGTAAATTTCAGCACACTATATAAATTTTTCCTTACCAAATTCCACCTACCAAAGGCGCTTCACTCCCCGGCAACGGTGCCAGAAAAGAGTCTTGATGACCCACAAGTATAGGGGATCTATCGTAGTCCTTTCGATAAGTAAGAGTGTCGAACCCAACGAGGAGCAGAAGGAAATGATAAACGGTTTTCAGCAAGGTATTCTCTGCAAGTACTGAAATAAGTTGTAACAGATAGTTTTGTGATAAGATAAAATTTGTAACGAGCAACATGTAACAAAAGTAAATAAAGTGCAGCAAGGTGGCCCAATCCTTTTTGTAGCAAAGGACAAGCCTGGACAAACTCTTATATAAGGAAAAGCGCTCCCGTGGACACATGGGGATATCGTCCAGCTAGTTTTCATCACGTTCATATGATTTGCATTCGGTACTTTGATAATTTGATATGTGGGTGGACCGGTGCTTGGGTTCTGTTCTTACTCGAACAAGCATCCCACTTATGATTAACCTCTATTGCAAGCATCCGCAACTACAACAAAAGTATCAAGGTAAATCTAACCATAGCATGCAACATATGGATCCAAATCAGCCCCTTACGAAGCAACGCATAAACTAGGGTTTAAGCTTCTGTCACTCTAGCAACCCATCATCTACTTGTTACTTCCCAATGCCTTCCTCTAGGCCCAAATAATGGTGAAGTGTTATGTAGTCGACGTTCACATAACACCACTAGAGGTTAGACCACATACATCTCATCAAAATATCGAACGAATACCAAATTCACATGACTACTAATAGCAAGACTTCTCCCTTGTCCTCAGGAACAAACATAACTACTCACAAAGCATAAACATGTTCATAATCAGAGGGGTATTAATATGCATAAAGGATCTGAACATATGATCTTCCACCAATTAAACCAACTAGCATCGACTACAAGGAGTAATTAACACTACTAGCAACCTATTAGCATCAATCTCGGACTTGGAGACAAGAATTGGATACAAGAGATGAACTAGGGTTTTGAGATGAGATGGTGCTGATGAAGATGTTGATGGAGATTGCCCTCTCCCGATGAGAGGAGCATTGGTGATGACGATGGCGATGATTTCCCCCTCCGGGAGGGAAGTTTCCCCGGCAGAACAGCTCTGCCGGAGCTCTAGATTGGATCCGCCAAGGTTCCGCCTCGTGGCGGTGGAGTTTCGTCCCGAAAGGTTGCTTCCTAATTTTTTTATCGACGAAAGACTTCATATAGGAGAATATGGTCATCAGAGAGCCACCAGGGGGTCCATGAGGTAGGGGGCGCGCCCTAGGGGGGGGGGGCGCCCCCACCCTCATGAGCAAGGTGTGGGCCCCCTGGTCTTCATCTTTGGCGAGGATTTTTCATTATTTATTATAAGGTATTCCGTAGATTTTCAGGACTTTTGGAGTTGTGCAGAATAGGTCTCTAATATTTGCTCCTTTTCCAGCCCAGAATTCCAGCTGCCGGCATTCTCCCTCCTTATGTAAACCTTGTAAAATAAGAAAGAATAGCCATAAATATTGTGACATAATGTGAAATAACAGCCCATAATGCAATAAATATCGATATAAAAGCATGATGCAAAATGGACGTATCATGGGGACAACCCACCTGGGCGTGCCTGGAGGGGGGCGCCCTGGTGGGTTGTTCCCACCCAGGTGGCCCCCTCCGGTGGTTCTTGGCTCCAGAAATTCTCATATGTTGTATAAAAAATCCTTGCAAAGTTTCCTTCCATTTCGAGAACTTTTTATTTCTGCACAAAAAACAACACCATGGTAGTTCTGCTGAAAATAGCGTCAGCCTGGGGTTAGTTTTATTCAAATCATGCAAATTAGAGTCCAAATCATGCAAATTGGAGACGTATCATTTGTCCTTTCGAGACACCACATGATGATTGGGTGTGATAGACTCTATGTTCACATACAACGGGTGTAAGACAGTTTTGCACATGCAAAATACTTGGGTTAAACTTGACGAGCCTAGCATGTACAGACCTGGTCTCGGAACACTAGAGACCGAAAGGTTGAACATGAGTCATATAGTAGATATGATCAACATAGATATGTTCACCATTGATGACAACCCCATCTCACGTGATGATCGGACATGGGTTAGTTGATTTGGATCACGTATCACTTAGATGACTTGAGGGATGTCCATTTAAGTGGGAGTTCATTAGTAATTTGATTAAGTGAACTTAATTTATCATGAACTTAGTCTTGATAGTTTTGCTTATGTATGTTGTAGATCAATAGCTCGCGATATAGCTCCTATATATTTTTGATACGTTCCTAGAGAAAACTAAGTTGAAAGATGATAGTTGCAATGATGCGGATTAGGTCCGTGATCTGAGTATTATCCTCATTGTTGCACAGAAGAATTATGTCCTTGATGCATCTCTAGGTGACAGACCTATTGCAGGAGCCGATGCAGACGTTATGAACATTTGGCAAGCTCGATATGATGACTACTTAATAGTTTAGTGTGCCATGTTTTATGCCTTAGAACCGGGACTTCAAAATGTTTTGAATGCCATAGAGCATATGAGATGTTCCAAGAGCTGAAATTGGTATTTCAGACTCATGCCCGTGTCGAGAGGTATGAGACCTCTGACAAGTACTTTGCCTGCAAGATGGACGAGAATAGTTCAACCAGTGAGCATGTGCTCAGAATGTCTGGGTACTACAATCGCTTGAATCAACTGGGAGTTAATATTCCATATAAGATAGTGATTGACAAAGTTCTCTAGTCACTATCACCAAGCTACTAGAACTTCGTGATGAACTATAATATGCAAGGGATGACGAAAATGATTCCCGAGCTCTTCGCGGTGTTGAAATCAGCGATGGTAGAAATCAAGAAAGAGCATCAAGTGTTGATGGTTACAAGACCACTAGTTTCAAAAAAGGGCAAGGGAAAGAGAGGGAACTTCAAGAAGAATGGCAAGCAAGTTGCCGCTCCCATGAAGAAACCCAAAGTTGGACCCAATCTTGAAACTGAGTGCCTCTGCTACAATGGAAATGGTCACTAGAAACGGAACTGCCCCAAATACTTGGCAGACAAGAAGGATGGCAAAGTGAACAAAGGTATATTTGATATACATGTTATTGATGTGTACCTTACTAGTATTAATAGTAGCCCCTGGGTATTTGATACCGGTTCAGTTGCTAAGATTAGTAACTCAAAATAGGAGTTGCAGAGTAAACAGAGACTAGTTAAGGGCGAGGTGACGATGTGTGTTGGAAGCAATGTTGGGGATATCACTTCGGGAACTTATCGGTCGACCCATGATAAGGGGTAAATCAGCCAGTTTATCGGCATATCGGCCGATTTATCGCCATATCGGCTGATTTATCGACCGATTTATCTTATCGGTCAGACAACGGTAAGCGATAAATCGGCCGATTGATCGGAATATCGGAAGATATCTTGAACAGTGGTTGGAAGTGATTCCAAGGTTGATACGATCACCATCGCACACTCCCTCTACCTTCGGGATTAGTGTTGAACCTAAATAAATATTATTTGGTGTTTGCGTTGAGCATGAATGTAATTTAATCATGTTTATTGCAATACGGCTATTCATTTAAGTCAAAGAATAATTGTTGTTCTATTTACATGAATAAAACCTTCTATGGTCATACACCCAATGTGAATGGTTTATTGAATCTCGATCGTAGTGACACACATATACATAATATTGATGCCAAAAGATGCAAAGTTAATAATGATAGTGCAACATACTTGTGGCACTGCCGTTTAGGTCATATTGGTGTAAAGCGCGGGAAGAAACTTCATGCAGATGGACTTTTGGAATCACCTGATTATGAATCATTTGATACTTGCGAACCATGCCTCATGGGAAAGATGACTAAAACTCCATCCTCCGGAACAATGGAGCGAGCTAATGACTTATTGGAAATAATACATACCGATGTGTGCGGTCCGATGAGTGTTGAAGCACGCGGTGGGTATCATTATTTTTTGACCTTCTCAGATAATTTGAGTAGGTATGGGTATATCTACTTGATGAAACACAAGTCTGGAACATTTGAAAAGTTCAAATAATTTCAAAGTGAAGTGGAGAATCGTCGATAACAAGAAAATTAAGTTTCTACAATCTGATGGCGGAGGCGAATATTTGAGTTACGAGTTTGGCCTTCATTTAAAACAATGTGGAATTGTTTCACAACTCATGCCACCTGGAGCACCACAGCGTAATGGTGTATCTGAACGTCGTAACCATACTTTATTGGATATGGTACGTTCTATGATATCTCTTACCGATTTACCACTATCGTTTTAGGGTTATGCATTAGAGAGAGACGCATTCATGATAAATAGGGCACCATCTAAATCCATTGAGAAGACACTATATAAACTATGGTTTGGCAAGAAACCTAAGCTATCATTTCTTAAAGTTTGGGGTTGCGACACTTATATGAAAAGGCTTCAGCCTGATAAGCTCAAACCCAAATTGGAGAAGTGTGTCTTCATAGGATACCCTAAGGAAACAGTTGGGTACACCTTCTACCACAGATCCGAAGGCAAGATCTTTGTTGCCAAGAATGGTACATTTCTAGAGGAGTTTCTCTCGAAAGAAGTGAGTCGGAGGAAAGTAGAACTTGATGAGGTAGTTGTACCTTCTCTCAATTTGGAAAGTAGCACATCAGAGAAATTAGTTCCCGTGATGCCTACACCAACTAGAGAGGAAGATAATGATGGTGACCGTGAAACTTCAGATCAAGTTACTACCGGACCTCATAGGTCGAACAGAGCACGTTTTGCACCAGAGTGGTACGGTAATCCTGTCCTGGAAGTCATGTTACTAGAACATGGCGAACCTACAAACTATAAAGAAGCTATGATGAGCCCAGATTCCGATAGATGGCTTGAGGCCATGAAATCTGAGATAGGATCCATGTATGAGAACAAAGTGTGGACTTCGGTTGACTTGCCCGATGATCGACATGCCATTGAGAATAATGGATCTTCAAGAAGACAGACGATGTTGGTAATGTTACCATCTACAAAGCTCGACTTATCGCGAAAGGTTTTCGACAAGTTCAAGGGGTTGACTACGATGAGACCTTCTCACCAGTAGCAATGCTTAAGTTAGTCCGAATTATGGTAGCAATTGCCGCATTTTATAATTATGAAATTTGGCAAAGGGACATCAAAACTGCATTCCGTAATGGATTTCCTAAAGAAGAGTTGTATATGATGCAACCAGAAGGTTTTGTTGATCCTAAAGGTGCTAACAAAGTGTGCAAACTCCAGCGATCTATCTATGGACTGGTGCAAACATCTCGGAGTTGGAATATATGCTTTGATGAGGTGATTAAAGCATATGGTTTTATACAGACTTATGGTGAAGCCTATATTTACAAGAAAGTGAGTGGGAGCTCTGTAGCATTTCAGATATTATATGTGGATGACATATTGTTGATTGGAAATGATATATAATTTCTGGATAGCATAAAAGGATACTTGAATAAGAATTTTTCAATGAAAGACCTCAGTGAAGCTGCTTATATATTGGGCATCAAGATCTATAGGGATAGATCGAGAAGCTTAATAGGACTTTCACAAAGCACATACCTTGACAAAGTTTTGAAGAAGTTCAAAATGGATCAGTCAAAGAAAGGGTTCTTGCCTGTGTAACAACGTGTGAAGTTGAGTTAGACTCAAAACCCGACCACGACAGAATATATAGAGAGAATGAAAGTCATTCCCTATGCCTCAGTCATAGGTTCTATGAAGTATGCCATGTTATGTACCAGACCTATTGTGTGCCTTGCCATGGGTTTGGCAAGGAGGTACAAGAGGGCTTGGGAAATATTTCTTGGTTATGGAGGTGATAAAGAGTTCATCGTAAAGAGTTACGTCGATGCAAGCTTTGACACCGATTCGTATGACTATGAATCTCAATCTGGATACGTATTAAAAGTGGGAGCAATTAGATAGAGTAGCTCCATGCAGAGCATTGTAGACATAGAAATTTGCAAAATACATACGGATCTGAATGTGACAGGCCCATTGACTAAACCTCTCTCACAAGCAAAACATGATCACACCTTAATACTCTTTGGGTATTAATCACATGGCAATGTGAATTAGATTATTTGACTCTAGTAAACTCTTTGGGTATTGGTCACATGGCGATGTGAACTATGGGTGTTAATCACATGGCGACGTGAACTAGATTATTGACTCTAGTGCAAGTGGGAGACTGAAGGAAATATGCCCTAGAGGCAATAATAAAGTTTTTATTTTTATTTCCTTAGTCATGATAAAGGTTTATTATTCATGCTAGAATTGTATTGATCGGAAACCTAAATACCTGTGAGGATACATAGACAAATACCGTGTCCCTAGTGAGCCTCTACTAGACTAGCTCATTGATCAAAGATGGTTAAGGTTTCCTAACCATAGACGTGTGTTGTGATTTGATAATGGGATCACATCATTAGGAGAATGATGTCATGGACAAGACCCATTCGTTAGATTAGCATAATGATCTTACAGTTTTATTGCTATTGCTTTCTTCATGTCAAATACATATTCCTTCGACTATGAGATTATGCAACTCATGGATACCGTAGGAATACCTTGTGTCTTATCAAACGTGACAACGTAAATGGGTGGTCATAAAGATGCTCTAGAGGTATCGCCAAAGGATTTTGTTGAGTTGGCATAGATCGAGATTAGGATTTGTCACTCCGAGTATCGGAGAGGTATCTCTGGGCCCTCTCGGTATTACACATCATAAGCTTGCAAGCAAACGACTAAGGAGTTAGTCACGAGGTGATGTATTACGGATCGAGTAAAGAGACTTGCCGGTTAACAGATTGAACTAGGTACAGAGATACCGATGGTCGAATCTCGGGCAAGTAACATACCGATGGACAAAGGGAATTACGTATGTTGTCATAAGTCATAACGGTTTGACCGATAAAGATCTTTGTAGAATATGTAGGAGCCAATGTGGGCATCCAGGTTCCACTATTGGTTATTGACCGGAGAGGTGTCTCAGTCATGTCTACATAGTTCTCGAACCCGTAGGGTCCGCACGCTTAACGTTCGATGACAATTTAGTGTTATATGAGTTATGTGATTTGGTGACCGTATGTTGTTCGGAGTCACGGATGAGATCACAGACATGATGAGGAGTCTCGAAATGGTTATATTGGATGATAGTATTTGGACACCGGAAGTGTTTAGGGGGTTACCGAGTATTTATCGGGTCACCGGAAGGGGTTCCGGGTACCCCCGACAAAAGTTATGGGCCTTATGGGCCAAGAGAGGAAATGCAACAGCCACAAGGGGCTGGTGGATCCCTCATAGCAGGCCGTCCAAGGAGGAGAAGCAAAGGGGGAGGAAAAGGAAAGTGTGGATTAGGATTCCTACTTCCTTCCCTCCCCCCTCTTTCCTCCCCCCTTGGGAATACATGGCAGGGGGCGTGGCCAGGGCAGGAGCCCTAGGGCCGGCCGACCACCTATGTGGTGCGCCAGGCTGCCTCCCCTCCCCCTCCCACCTATATATATGTGGGAGGGGGGCTCCTAGCACACAATAGATCAATTGTTACCCGTGTGCGGCGCCCCCCTCCACTGTTTACACCCCGGCCATATTTTCGTAGTGCTTAGGCGAAGCCCTGCGGAGATCACTTCACCATCATCATCACGACGCCGCCGTGCTGACGAAACTCATCTACTACCTCGCCGTCTTGCTGGATCAAGAAGGTGGAGGACATCACCGAGCTAAATGTGTGCAGAATGCGGAGGTGTCGTAGGTTCGGTACTTGATCGGTTGGATCGCAAAGAAAGTTCGACTACATCAACCATGTTGTGAAATACTTCCGCTTACGGTCTATGAGGGTACGTAGACATACTATCCCCCTTGTTGCTATGCATCTCCATGGATAGATCATTGCGTGTGCGTAGATTTTTTCCATGCAACGTTTCCCAACATACCCTGCAAAGTTAGATGTCCTCTAATCAGTTTTAGCAAAATTTTAGTTATGTGCTCAACCAGTTTCAACAATCAATACTATCTACCTACGTCCACAACATAGGTGATGATTCTTGATGCTAGTTTAAGTTTCATGATGTGTGAAACAAGAGACTTAATTAAAAATCTCCAGCCCCACACTAAACTTCGTCAATACGCGTAACCCCCTAGAAGATCATACATCTTCGGCACCCTCTTGTCTATGTGACAGTTCACTATTATCAACAATGGTGAAGCCCAAGGAACTATTAGTAGATCGTCGACAGCTAGAGCTGGTCGATTGTCAGAACCTTGTGAAAAGTGACACCATGTCGTTGATGAATTGAACCGAAGCAACACTCAAGGGAAGAATAGCAAGAACATCAACCCTCACAATCACATGTGATCTAGATCGCAACGTGCACCTACTCATATAACCACTAATGATGCCATTATTGGCAAACGTAGTAGAAATAATAAAATTTTCACCTACGATCACCCAAGGTCAATATGAAGATGCATTGCGGGTTGGGATCATGATCATTACCATCACCGAGTTGCAGCAGAAGAAGAATGTGTCGGTGTAGATCGTACTTGGAGTCCCTCGAACCTTTGATGAACGATCCCTCAAACCAAAGACCAAAAGCACGACCTCGCTACTTGGTTGCAAGCGTGCAGCCATCACGATCCGGAAGCGCTTCGCCGTCCAGAGCTAATCATTGATACGTCTCTGTCGTATCTATAATTTTTGATTGTTTCATGCCAATATTATACAACTTTTAAATAATTTTGGCAACTTTTTATATGATTTATTGGACTAACCTATTGATCCAGTGCCCAGTGCCAGTTCCTGTTTTTTTGCATGTTTTTTGTCTCATATAAAATCCATATCAGACGAAGTCCAAATGCAATAAAATTTTACGGATAATTATTTTGGAATATACGTGATTTTTGGGAGTTGGAATCACTGCAAACGGAGGCCCACACGGCCCACAAGACACCAGGGTGCACCAGAGGAGCCAGGCTCGTGGTGGTGGGTTGTGCTCACCTTGTACGTCGGTTGGAGCTCTACTTCGGGTGCAAGGAAGCTTATATCCAGAAAAAATCATGTAAAAATCTCAGCGCAATCGGAGTTACAGATCTCTTAGAATATAAGAAACGGTTTTCGGTCAGATCTAGAGGATGCGAAACAGAAGAGAACATAGAGGGAGATCCAACCTCAGAGGGGCTCCCGCCCCTTCGCCGCCATGGAGGCCATGGACTAGAGGGGGAACTCTCCTCCCATCTACGGGGAGGCTAACGAAGAAGAAGGAGGGGGCTCTCTCCCCCTCTCTCCTGGTGGCGCCAGAGTACCGCCAGGGCAAGGATCGTGACGGCGATGTACATCAACAATCTTGCTACCGTCAATACCAACTGAAAGCACAAGTGCTCCCTGGGTGGTTTTGGTAATTAATGTCAACATATCTCTTGTTGGACTAACACTTTTACCTAGTATGTTTCAGATAAGTTCAACAATGGAGTGTCATGGACTAGAGGATGTGGAACCCCTTCAAGATGCTAAGGACAAAAAGTTTGGCTCAAGCTTCAAGATCAAGACTCTACATTTTATATTTTAGTGATCCAAGATCACATTGAGTCTATAGGAAAAGCCAATACTATCAAGGAGGGATGAGGTGTTGCTTAATGGCTTGCTTGCTCAAAGTGCTTAGTGATATGCTCCAAAATCCTCAACTACCTTCCCACATCCACATATGACCTAAACCAAAAGTCAAACTCGGCCCCACCGATTCTTTCTATCCGGCACCATCGAGTTTCAAATGTCATAGCCACTGCCACAAACCCTAGGCAAATCGGTCTCACCGATAGGGATCTCGGTCTCACCGAGATGGGATTGTAATCTCTCTGTTTCCCTTCATAACATTTCGGTCTTACCGAGATGAGCGATCGGTCCCACCGAGATTGCAATGTAAACTCTCTGTTTCCCTTTTGTAACATTTCGGTCTCACCGAGATGAGCGAATCGGTCCCACTGAGTTTACCTGACCAACTCTCTCGTTAGCTTATTACCAAAATCGGTCCCACCGAGTTTGTGTAATCGGTCACACCGAGATTAAGTTATGCCCTAACCCTAACCATATCGGTCCTACCGAGTTGCATCTCAGTCCCACCGAAAATCCTAACGGCCACTAGGTTTGCTGAATCGGTCTGACCGAGTTCAACAGTTCGGTCCCACCGAGTTTGGCAAATTGTGTGTGACGGTTAGATTTTGTGTGGAGGCTATATATACCCCTCCACCCACTCTTCATTCGTGGAGAGAGCCATCAGAACATACCTACACTTCCAATACACATTTTCTGAGAGAGAACCACCTACACTTGTGTTGAGGTCAAGATATTCCATTCCAACCATATGAATCTTGATCTCTAGCCTTTCGCAAGTTGCTTTCCACTCAAATCTTCTTTCCACCAAATCCAAATCCTGTGAGAGAGAGTTGAGTGTCGGGGAGACTATCATTTGAAGCACATGCGCAAGGAATTCATCATCAACACACCATTTATTACTTCTTGGAGAGTGGTGTCTCCTAGATTGGCTAGGTGTCACTTGGGAGCCTCCAACAAGATTGTGGAGTTGAACCAAGGAGTTTTTAAGGGCAAGGAGATCGCCTACTTCGTGAAGATCTACCGCTAGTGAGGCAAGTCCTTCGTGGGCGACGGCCGTGATGGAATAGACAAGGTTGCTTCTTCGTGGACCCTTCGTGGGTGGAGCCCTCCGTGGACTCGCGGAACCGTTACCCTCCGTGGGTTGAAGTCTCCATCAACATGGATGTACGATAGCACCACCTATCAGAACCACAACAAAAACATCTGTGTCTCCAATTGCGTTTGAATACTCAAAACCCTTATCTCTACATTCTTGCAAGTTGCATGCTGTACTTTCCGCTGCTCATATACTCATTGCGTGCTTGCTTGATATGTATTGTGTTTGTTAAACTTGTGCTTAAACTCCACTTAAACTTAAGAATATTAAAAACTGCAACTTTTGGCACTTAGTGTCTAATCACCCCCCCTCTAGACACCTCTTCTCAATCCTTTCAATTGGTATCAGAGCTTTGGTCTCCATTGCCTTGGTTTAAACACCATTGGAGGAAGATGGATGTGTCTACTTTGGGGAGTCTTAGACATAGAGTGCTTATTCTTGATGGAGAGTATTTTCATGAGTGGAAAAATGAAATGCTTGAGATTTTCAATGAATATCATTTGAACAAGTACACTACTAGCCCTTGTGCACATCATGTTGATCCTTTGCACCCTACCCTAGATGAAGATATTGACATGATTCACAATCTTAGAACTGTTGAGCTCATCATTAGAGGCTTGCCTAGAAACTTTATTAGATGTCTTCCTACTCTCAAGTGTGCCTACACCATATGGAGATTTCTTAAGGAATGATTTCCAGATTATTCCTTGAAAAATTTAGACAAAATTCTCCATAAGTCTATTGCCTTGAGTAAGATGAACTCTAGTGATCCTAGCTTTGGTGATTGTCTATTTGAGCTTACCAATCTCATGCGTGCTAAAGGAAATGTTGGAATCATTAGCGATATCATATCCGAAGCTATTAGAATTCATAAAGGTAACCATTGTGATGATCATTTATCTAATGAATTACCCTCTCTAGGAATTGATCAATCACAAGATGATGTTGAACATGGATACTATGATGAAGATGATGATAGTTACTATGATCTTGATGATGCAATGAGGCATTTTGGTCTTATGGCAAATCTTGATAGTGGATGTACTGATCATATGACCGGAGATAAAGATATGTTCCGTGAGCTTGCTGAAAACGGCGGCCCTGGAAAATATGTCACTTTTGGTGATAATTCAAAGGGTAAGGTGGTTGGCCTTGGTAAGGTGGCCATCTCACATGATAGCTCCATACAAAATGTCATGCTCGTTGAATCCCTTGGATACAATTTACTTTCAGTTTCTAGACTTATGGATTTCGGTTTCAATGTCTTATTCACTAAAGTAGATTGCCAAGTGTTTCGTAGAGACAATCATAAAATGCTCTTTACCGGTATACGTAGAGGAGATCTTTACATTGTTGATTTCACTAAAAAGGCTCAACCTAGAACTTGCTTAATTACCAAATCTTCTAAAGGCTGGTTGTGGCATAGAAGACTAGGTCATGTTGGTATGCAAAATCTTGATAAGCTTATTAAAGGTGATCATATCCTTGGAATAAAAGATGTCATATTTGACAAGGATAGACTTTGTAGTGCTTGTCAAGCAGGGAAACAAGTTGGAGGAAGTCACCGCGCGAAGAACATCATGACCACAAGAAGACCACTCGAGCTACTTCACATGGATCTCTTTGGTCCAAATGCCTACAAGAGTCTCGGTGGTAACTCATTTGGTCTAGTCATAGTTGATGATTTTTCAATATTTACGTGGGTGTTCTTTCTTGATGACAAATCGCAGGTCCAAAAGATCTTCAAAAACTTCGCTAGGAAGGCCCAAAATCAGTTTGGCGTGAAGATCAAGAAGGTTCGGAGCGACAACGGAACGGAGTTCAAGAACGCAAATGTGGACACCTTTCTTGACGAAGAAGGGATTTCACATGAGTTCTCGACTACGTACACACCTCAACAAAATGGAGTTGTTGAGAGGAAGAACCGGACTCTTATCGAGATGGCAAGAACGATGCTTGATGAGTACAAAATGCCAAAGCACTTTTGGGCAGAAGCGGTTGAGACAGCTTGTCATGCAACAAATCGCTTGTATCTTCACAAGCTACTCGGCAAGACGGCATACGAGCTCCTCACCGGTAACAAACCCCAAGTTGGATACTTTCGAGTATTCGGCTCAAAGTGCTACATTCTTGATAAGCATTGTCGTTCTAAATTTGCTCCTAAATCTCATGAAGGTTTCCTACTTGGTTATGGATCAAACTCTCACACTTACCGTGTCTACAACAATTTGACCTGAAAGGTTGAAGAGACGGTAGATGTGAAGTTTGATGAATCTAACGGCTCGCAAGTAGAGCAATTGCCAATTGATATAGGAGACAAAGACCCTTCGGAAGCAATTCAAGACTTGTCCATTGGCAAGATTCGTCCAACGGAAGTGAAGGAGAGTACCTCGTCCGTCCAAGTGGAAGCTTCTACCTCACGACAAGGTGAACCAAGAGTTGACACGGAAGCATCCACAAGTGGGACACGCCAAGATGAAGAAAACGAGGAAGCGCACCAAGATGAACATCAACAACCTCCTTCTCCACCACGACAAGAGAACGACAACGTCAACAATGAAGAAGGCCAAGAAGAAGAACAAGATGAAGAGGATGTTCCACCCCGACCCAAGCAAAATCTTTAACGAGTTTGAGCAAGAATTGCCAAAGATCATCCCGTCGAGCAAATCTACAATGATATCCAAACCGGGAGAATCACTCGCTCTAAAACTCGTTTAGCTAACTTTTGTGAACATTACTCATTCATCTCTAGCATTGAACCTATGAAGGTTGAAGAAGAATTGGAGGATCCGGACTGGATAAACGCTATGCATGAAGAGCTACACAACTTTGAGAGAAATCAAGTGTGGACATTGGTCGAGAAGCCCGACAACAACCACAACATCATTGGTACCAAATGGGTGTTTCGCAACAAGCAAGATGAATATGGACAAGTGGTTCGCAACAAAGCACATCTCGTCGCCCAAGGCTACACACAAGTTGAAGGTATGGACTATGGTGAGACATATGCTCCCGTTGCTAGACTTGAGTCCATTCGCATCTTACTTGCTTATGCTAATCACCATGATATCACCTTGTACCAAATGGACATTAAAAGTGCTTTTCTAAATGGCAAAATTGAGGAGGAAGTTTATGTTAAGCAACCTCCCGGCTTCGTCAATCCTAAGAAACCTAATCATGTTTACAAACTTCACAAAGCCCTTTATGGTCTTAAACAAGCTCCTAGAGCATGATATAAATGCTTGACCAAGTTCCTTATTGAAAAAGGCTTTGAAATTGGTAAAATTGATTCTACTCTTTTTACTAAAAGGGTTAATGGAGAACTATTTGTGTGCCAAATTTATGTTGATGATATCATATTTGGTTCAACTAACCCTCATTTTAGTGAGAAGTTTGGAAAGCTAATGTCGGAGAAGTTTGAGATGTCTATGATGAGTGAACTCAAATTCTTTCTCGGTTTGAAAATCACGCAAACTAAGGAAGGTACCTTTGTCTCTCAAACGAAGTACACCAAGGACTTATTCAAGAAGTTCAATATGCAAGAATGCAAAGGTATGACTACACCCATGCCTACTAGTGGACATCTTGATTTGACCAAAGATGGTGAACCAGTTTATCAAAAGGTTTATCGCTCTATGATTGGTTCATTGTTATATCTATGTGCCTCTGGTCCCGATATTA
This sequence comes from Triticum urartu, assembly GCF_056163025.1. Taxonomy (NCBI): domain Eukaryota; kingdom Viridiplantae; phylum Streptophyta; class Magnoliopsida; order Poales; family Poaceae; genus Triticum; species Triticum urartu. The sequence goes on from NC_141877.1 coordinate 285,188,972, forward strand.
TGCTAAGTGTGTGCATGTGTGCACGATATCAAGCTGCTCTAAAGAGTGTCATCTTAAGGCTGTGAAAAGGATAGTGAGATACCTAATCCATACACCAAATTTTGGGATTTGGTATCCTAAGAGGTCCTCTTTTGATCTTGTTGGCTACTCCGATTCGGACTATGCCGGAGACAAGGTTGATAGAAAATCCACTTCGGGTACTTGTCAATTCCTTGGTAGATCTCTTGTGTCTTGGTCTTCCAAGAAACAAAACTCGGTATCCTTATCCACCGCCGAAGCGGAATACATTGCCGCTGGTTCATGTTGTGCTCAATTACTTTGGATGACCCAAACTCTTAAAGATTATGGGATATATGTGAAACATGTTCCATTGCTATGTGACAATGAAAGTGCTATTAAGATTGCTCACAATCCCGTGCAACATTCTCGAACTAAGCATATTGAAGTTCGTCATCATTTCATTCGAGATCATGTTGCAAAAGGGGACATTAACCTTAAGCATGTTCGCACCGACAAGCAATTGACGGATATATTCACTAAACCACTTGATGAGAAAGTGTTTTGCAGGTTGAGAGGTGAATTGAACATCATTGATGCTTCAAACTTGGAGTAGGAACTCCATTTGATACATGCGGGGCATGAGCCTATGACTAATCCTCGATATTTCTCTTATGATGATATTCATATGTCTTGGATATATTTGTACCTTGCATGGTATCTAACCCGTGTAGGTACTTGTATGAATCTAAATCTATGAGATTGCCACACACTCACATCTTGAGAAATTTCTACATCACCAAGTCTCTACACAATGGTGGTTGAAGACAAGGAAGCACGAAACCATTCAAACATATCCTTTGGCAAATTCCATGTTGAGTCTCATGATTGTCATTTTGGATACACAAGTGCTCTTCCTTGCAAAGCTAACCCATGTAGGTAGATGAGCTCAAACTCCAAGTGGTGCTCCCAACTCTTGATGAACTACATCAACCTTGAGCAACCCACACAAGTTCAACTACATGATCAAGATCAACACCACCACCCAAGGTATGTTATTCCATCTTAGAGAAGCTTTACTCCAAGTCATGAGCCAAAGCAACTCGACAAGATGTGAATACATCAAGATGCTTAAACAAAAAATGGTAACCCCATTTTGAGCTTAAACGATGAGTATGACCTATGATCAAGTGCTCTCACTTGACTCCTAAGTCAATATACTCTAACATAGGTGACCTTGTCACTGACCATTTCTAGATGAAGTTCTCTAGTGTTTCTCCATGCTTTTGCATTTGCATATTTATTTCCCTTTTCAAAAAAACTTCATCTAGAACTTTTAGTTTCTTTTCTTTCCTTCTTGTTCTGCATTTTCTGCATCCAATTCATTGCAAATCTTTCAGTAAATTCCTTGCATATCCTTGTGAGATCTTACTTGTCTAGTGAGCTGAGGTGACAAGTGGTTTCACTCTAATGAACTCGGTCACACCGGTTTGTTCTCTTCGGCCCAACCGAAACTTTCGGTGCAACCGAAGCACACAACTCGGAGTCACCGATTCCACCACAGGAAAACCAACTTGCCACTTATTCCTGATTTCTGTTTGCTCCAGCTCCAGTCAATGATTCTTGTCCTCTACCAGCATCATATTAGAAATGTTGCTTTGCCCTGTGACTTGAGGACCAACCCATTTATATCACATGTCCAGAAGAGCCCTTCTTGGAAATTGATGTCAAAGGGGGAGAGAGAGATCACATCAAAGCTTAATCCTTCCTATAGGGGGAGAAAGAGAGAATACTCAGGGGGAGAGAGTTTCTCAACTAGGATAAAGTAGTATCATCAAAGACCCTAGATGCTTGGTGTTCAAGAGGAGAGATGTCACATGTCTTTAAGAGGGGAAATACATGTTTGGTTGCTTGCTTTAGCTCAAGCTCTGTTGTTTTTTTTGTTGCTCTGATTTTCTATTCCCTATCTTCTCCCAATATCCCATGCAAATTCAGGGGGAGCAAGACATCTAAGGGAAGGAAATCTCTGATTTTATTACATATCTTTACCTTTGGGGACATGTCTATATCCAATGTGGTACTTAGTACTCACTCTACATGTCATCCCAGTCTTGGTTCTCTTGTGGTTTCTCTTGCTTGCTCTGGTCAGTAGGTGTATCTGTGTTATTTAACCTTGTTTGCGCAGGTTCATCCCATCCTAAGCCAACTCAAGACCACAAGGTAAGTATATGCATCATAGTCATGTGAATGAGAAGTTCTTGCTGATGTACATACTGTTTGCAAGAAGGACTCATGAGCATGAAGGTACATTTCTCACATTCACATCATTTTCTCTGATGCATATAGCCAAGATACATGTAACACATTGCTTACTCTATCATGTTTACGCATTCACATGCTCCTATATTCAATATTCACATGATTGCATACATGTAGGGGGAGCCTATGCATGTTACATGTCTTTCCAAAACTTTACTTGCTATTCTTTATATCTTTATCTAAAGCTTTGATGTATGTTGTCATCAATTACGAAAAAGGGGGAGATTGAAAGCACAAGTGCTCCCTGGGTGGTTTTGGTAATTAATGTCAACATATCTCTTGTTGGACTAACACTTTTACCTAGTATGTTTCAGATAAGTTCAACAATGGAGTGGCATGGACTAGAGGATGTGGAACCCCTTCAAGATGCTAAGGACAAAAAGTTTGGCTCAAGCTTCAAGATCAAGACTCTACATTTTATATTTTAGTGATCCAAGATCACATTGAGTCTATAGGAAAAGCCAATACTATCAAGGAGGGATGAGGTGTTGCTTAATGGCTTGCTTGCTCAAAGTGCTTAGTGATATGCTCCAAAATCCTCAACTACCTTCCCACATCCACATATGACCTAAACCAAAAGTCAAACTCGGCCCCACCGATTCTTTCTATCCGGCGCCACCGAGTTTCAAATGTCATAGCCACTGCCACAAACCCTAGGCAAATCGGTCTCACCGATAGGGATCTCGGTCTCACCGAGATGGGATTGTAATCTCTCTGTTTCCCTTCATAACATTTCGGTCTTACCGAGATGAGCGATCCGTCCCACCGAGATTGCAATGTAAACTCTCTGTTTCCCTTTTGTAACATTTCGGTCTCACCGAGATGAGCGAATCGGTCCCACCGAGTTTACCTGACCAACTCTCTGGTTAGCTTATTACCAAAATCGGTCCCACCGAGTTTGTGTAATCGGTCACACCGAGATTACGTTATGCCCTAACCCTAACCTTATCGGTCCTACCGAGTTGCATCTCAGTCCCACCGAAAATCCTAACGGTCACTAGGTTTGCTGAATCGGTCCGACCGAGTTTAACCATTCGGTCCCACCGAGTTTGGCAAATTGTGTGTAATGGTTAGATTTTGTGTGGAGGCTATATATACCCCTCCACCCACTCTTCATTCGTGGAGAGAGCCATCAGAACATACCTACACTTCCAATACACATTTTCTGAGAGAGAACCACCTACACTTGTGTTGAGGTCAAGATATTCCATTCCAACCATATGAATCTTGATCTCTAGCCTTTCCCAAGTTGCTTTCCACTCAAATCTTCTTTCCACCAAATCCAAATCCTGTGAGAGAGAGTTGAGTGTTGGGAGACTATCATTTGAAGCACAAGAGCAAGGAGTTCATCATCAACACACCATTTGTTACTTCTTGGAGAGTGGTGTCTCCTAGATTGGCTAGGTGTCACTTGGGAGCCTCCAACAAGATTGTGGAGTTGAACCAAGGAGTTTGTAAGGGCAAGGAGATCGCCTACTTCGTGAAGATCTACCGCTAGTGAGGCAAGTCCTTCGTGGGCGACGGCTGTGATGGAATAGACAAGGTTGCTTCTTCATGGACCCTTCGTGGGTGGAGCCCTCCGTGGATTCGCGCAACCGTTACCCTCCGTGGGTTGAAGTCTCCATCAACGTGGATGTACGATAGCACCACTTATCGGAACCACGACAAAAACATCCGTGTCTCCAATTGCGTTTGAATACTCCAAACCCTTCTCTTTACATTCTTGCAAGTTGCATGCTTTACTTTCCACTGCTCATATAATCATTGCATGCTTGCTTGATATGTATTGTGTTTGTTAAACTTGTGCTTAAACTCCACTTAAACTTAAGAATATTAAAAACTGCAACTTTTGGCACTTAGTGTCTAATCACCCCCCTCTAGACACCTCTTCTCGATCCTTTCACCAACTCTCCCCCTCTATGCAGCGGTATAACCTCTCTTCTCCCCGCTGTAATATCTACTTAAACATGGTGCTCAACTCCATGTATTATTTCTCAATGATCTATGGCTATCCTATGATGTTTGAGTAGATCTGTTTTGTCCTGTGGGTTAATCGTGATCTTGGTTGGTATGATTGTATATTTTATTTATGGTGCTGTCCTACGGTGCCCTCCATCTTGTGCAAAGGTGGGGGATCCTCGCTGTAGGGTGTTGCAATATGTTCATGGTTCGCTTATTGTGAGTGTCGCGGGGTGATAGCAGCCTAAACGCGGATAAATCGGTTATGGCGTATGGGAGTAAAGAGGACTTGATACTTAATGCTATGGTTGGGTTTCACAACCTTAATGATCTTTAGTAGTTGTGGATGCTTGCTAGAGTTCCAATCATAAGTGCATATGATCCAAGTAGAGAAATTATGTTAGCTCATGCCTCTCCCTCATATAAAATTACAAGAATGATTACCGGTACTTGCTATCGATTTCCTAGGGACAAATGACTTTCTTGTTGACAAAAGCTACCCACTTTTATTACCTTGAAATTTATCCGTAGTTTTATTCTTGCAAAGTACTCTTAGTTTTATTCTTGCAAAATAGTTTCATACTTGTTTTAGGTAAAGCAAACGTCCAGTGTGTGTAGAGTTGTATCGGTGGTTAATAGAACTTGAGGGAATATTTGTTCTAACTTTAGCTCTTCGTTGGGTTCGACACTCTTACTTATCGAAGAAGGCTACAAACGATCCCCTATACTTGTGGGTTATCAAGAACGTTTTCTGGCGCCGTTGCCGGGGAGCAATAGCATGGGGTGAATATTCTTGTGTGTTCTTGCTTGCTTTATCACTAAGTAGTTTTTATTTTCTGTTCTAAGTTGTTCTCTATCTTTAGTTATGGATATGGAACACGAAACACCAAAAAAATTAGTGGTACTTGCTACTCATGGAGATGGGTAGCCTCCTAAAACCCTCGATGCTCGGCGTGTGAAAAATGAAAAATATTATGCATTACTTTGATAATCCTGAGAAAACCCCATTCAACTTGATAATGGGAGTAACGTTGGATCAACACGAATACTTTAGGGATTATCGATTGACACAAAAAGTGAAACTTTTACAGGATCAAATTTATATGTTGCGTTGGTATGCTCGGGATTTATGCTTGATATATGATTTTACTTGTTTCTCTAGGATGAATGCTCCACATCTTCCCTTTTATGCAAATTTAATGATAATGAAACCTTGGCTTCTTATCCTAATGGTATATATGATTACTATGATCTGGAATGAATAGAAGAATTTGTTGCTTTTAAGGTGCTTATGAAATTGAATCTTTGTTTGAAAAGTTTGAAGATTTTGATGATTCAGTTTATAGACCTGAAAATTTTTCTATCCTTAAATATTGCTATGATAATTATAAATTCAATCCCCATATTGATGAATTTATTGAGAGAGTCTCCGCTGTCCAAGAAAAGACTAATATTTTGCAGGAGTCTATGGAAGAAGGAATTGATGAAACTGTGAGCTCATTCGATGAAAAAGATGATGAGGAGAGCGAAGAACAAAAGGAGGAAGAGCGGATTAGCTACCCGTGCCCACCTTCTAATGAGAGTAACTCTTCAAATCATACATTTTTTTAATGTTCCTTCATTCTTACTGAAGGATGAATGCTATGATAATTGCTAGGATCATGTTGATTCTTTTGAAATATCCCTTTTTGATGAACTTGATGATTGCTATGCTTGTGGCCATGATGCCAATATGAATTATGCTTATGGAGATGAACTTGCTATTGTTCCTTATGTTAAGAATGAAATTGTTGCTATTGCACCCATCCATGATAGTCCTATTATCTTTTTGAATTCTACCAACTACACTATATCAGAGAAGTTTGCACTTATTAAGGATTACATTGATGGGTTGCCTTTTACCACTACATATGATGATTTTGATGATTATAATATGCATGTGCTTTCTGCTCCTACTTGCAATTATTATGAGAGAGGAACTATATCTCTACCTCTCTATGTTTCCAGCATGATAAAATTACAAGAAATTGCTTATGCTATGTATTGGCCTTTACTTGATGTGCATGAATTGTTATTTTATGACATGTCGATGCATAGGAAGAGAGTTAGAATTCGTCATTGCATGATATATTGCTTTGTGCTTACTACTAAATGCCAAATCATTGTTAATTAAAATTGGCTTTGATATACCTTGGGATCCGGGTGGATCCATTACTTGAGCACTTTATGCCTAGCTTAATGGCTTTAAAGAAAGCACTGCCAGGGAGACAACCCAGAAGTTTTAGAGAGTCATTTATTTCTATTGAGTGCTTTTATAAAGATTAAAAACCAAAAATAGAGGGGAACTTAAAACTTCACAAAAAGAAAAGTGAAAGTGAGATAGACGAGCACCGTGGAAGCGGGAGCATGCCTTGAACTTTGTTCATGCCCATGGAAATTTTGTGAATCTTGAATTATAGAAAATTTTCAAGAAAAATAATTATCCGCTTGTACAATTCCATTGTATTATAAAAATAATGTGCCATGATTTGCCTTTAGGATGAGTAGATTGCTTGTTGGTATGTGCGGTGCAAAAATAGAAACTTTGGCAGTAGCGCACGACTTTACATTTTTTTACTGGAACGTCGAATGTTTCTGAATTTTTTTTCACAATCTTTCTATACAAATATTTAATTTGTACTAATTGTTTCATAATTTTTGGAGTACCATAAGTATCGTGGATGTTCAGATTACTACAGTCTGTCCTGTTTAAGACAAATTCTGTTTTTGATGCATTGTTTTGCTTGTTTTGATGAAACTATCGATTCTATCAGTGGAATAAGCCATTAAAAAGTTATATTACAGTAGCTACAATGCAAAAACAAAATATTATTTGGTTTGCAACAATACTTAGAGTAGTGATTTGCTTTATTATACTAACGGATCTTACCGAGCTTTCTGTTGAGTTTTGTGTGGATGAAGTGATCAAAGATCGAGGAGGTCTCGATATGAGGAGAAGGAGGAGAGGCAAGAGCTCAAGATTGGGGATTCCCAAGGAACCCCAAGTAAATATTCGAGGAGACTCAAACGTCTAAGCTTGGGGATGCCTTGGAAGGCATCCCATCTTTCTTCAACAAGTATCGATATGTTTTCGTCTTTGGTTTGTTCATGTGATATGTGTGAATCTTGGAGCATCTTTTGCATTTAGTATTCACTTTTATTTTATGCACCATGCTGGTATGAGATAGTCCATGGTTGATTTATAGAATGCTCATTGCACTTCACTTATATCTTTTGAGTGTGGCTTTATAGAATGCTTCATGCGCTTCACTTATATCATTTGAAGTTGGATTGCCTGTTTCTCTTCACATAGAAAACCGTTGTTTGTAGAATGCTCTTTTTCTTCACTGATATTTATTAGAGCATGATATTTTATAGAAAGAATTAAACTCTTGTGCTTCACTTATATCTATTTAGAGAGTCGATGGGAGTTGGTCAATTGCATGGTTAGTCATAAAATCCTACATAAAAGTTATGGATCACAAAATATGATATGTTTGATTCCTTGCAATAGTTTTGCGATATAGAGTTGGAATATGTGGGAGGTACTAGTAAACGGTTGTGGTTAGTAAGAATAGTGGTGTTAAGGTTTGTGATTCCTGAAGCATGCACATATAGTCTCTCGTTATGCTATGAAGTTCGAGCACGATTTATTATTGATTGTCTTCCTTATGAGTGGGGGTCGGGGACGAGCGATAGTCTTTTCCTACCAATCTATCCCCGAGGGGCATGTGTAATAGTACTTTGCTTCCAGGGCTAATAAACTTTTGCAATAAGTATATGAGTTCTTTATGACTAATGTGAGTCCATGGATTATACGCACTCTTACCTTTCCGCAATTTGCTAGCCTCTATGGTACAGCGCATTACCCTTTTTGACATCGAGACGTGGTGAAAACTTCACAGCTGCATCAAAACCCCGTGATATGATATGCTCTATCACACATAAGCCTTATTATATCTTCCTCAAAACAGCCACCATACCTACCTATTATGGCTTTTCCAATGGCCATTCCGAGATATATTGCCATGCAACTTCCACCGCTTCCGTTTGATGACTTGAGCATTCATGGTCATATTGCTTTGCATGATCATATAGCTGACATAGTAGTTGTGGCTCAGCCACCGTTCATCATTTTCATACATGTTACGCTAGATCATTGCACATCCTGGTACATGCCAGAGGCATTCATATAGAGTCATATTTTGTTATAGGTATCGAGTTGTAATTTTTATTTCTTTTGAGTTATAAGTAAATAGAAGTGTGATGACCATCAATTTTCATTTTTAGAGCAGTGCCCTAGTGAGGAATGGATGATGGAGACTATGATTCCCCCACAAGTCGGGATGAGACTCCGGAGAATGAGAGAAAAAAAGAAAAAAAGATAAAGAAAAAGAAAAAATAAACAAAGAGAGAAGGGGCATTGTTAGTATCCTTTACCACACTTGTGCTTCAAAGTAGCACCATGTTTTTCATATGGAGAGTCTCCTATGTTGTCACTTTCATAAACTAGTGGGAATTTTTCATTATAGGATTAGATGCACACCCACTTAGTTGTCATATTGAGATTTCATACACTTATAGCTCTTAGTGCATTCGTTGCTTGGCAATCCCTACTCCTCGCATTGATATCAATTGATGGGCATCTCCATAGCCCGTTGGTTAGCTGCGTCTATGTGAGACTTTCTTACTTTTTTGTCTTCTCTATATTTACCCCTATCATTATACTCTATTCCACCCATAGTGCTATATCCATGGCTTGCGCTCATGTATTGCGTGAGGGCTGAAAAAGCTGAAGCGCGTTAAAAAGTATGAACCAATTACTTGGCTTGTCGTCGGGGTTGTGCATGATAAGTACTTTGTGTTAAGAAGATGGAGCATGACAAGACTATATGATTTTGTAGGGATAGCTTTCTTTAGCGTTGATATTTTGAAAGACATGATTGTTTGTCAGGATGCTTGAGTATTGATGTCTTTATGTCAAATTATAGACTATTGCTTTGAACCACATCTTAATATTCATGCCATGATTAGATATATGATCAAGTTTATGCTTGGTAGCATTCCACATCGAAAATTATCTTTTTTATCATTTACCTACTCGAGGACGAACAGGAATTAAGCTTTGGGATGCCGATACGTCTCCGTCGGATCTATAATTTTTGATTGTTTCATGCCAATATTATACAACTTTCACATATTTTTGGAAACTTTTTATATGATTCATTGGACTAACCTATTGATACAGTGCCCAGTGCCAGTTCCCGTTTTTTGCATGTTTTTTGTCTCATAGAAAATCCATATCAAAAAAATTCCAAATGCAATAAAATTTTACAGAGAATTATTTAGGAATACATGTGCTTTTTGGGAGTTGGAATCACCGCAAACGGAGGCCCACACAACCCACAAGAAACCAAGGCGCGCCAGAGGAGCCAGGCTTGAGGTGGTGGGTTGTGCTCACTGCATACGTCGGTTGGAGCTCTACTTCAGGCGCAAGGAAGCTTATATCCAGAAAAAATCGTGTTAAAATCTCAGCGCAATCGGAGTTACGGATCTCCCAGAATATAAGAAACAATTTTTGGCCAGATCTAGAGAATGTGAAACAGAAGAGAACATAGAGGGAGATCCAATCTCGGAGGGGCTCCCGCCCCTCCGCCACCATGGAGGCCATGGACCAGAGGGGGAACTCTCCTCCCATGTAGGGGCAAGTCCAAGGAAGAAGAAGAAGAAGGAGGGGGATCTCTCCCCCTCTCCCCCGGTGGCGCCGGAGTGCCGCAGGGGCAAGGATCGTGACGGCAATATACATCAACAATCTTTCTACCGTCAACACCAACTCTCTCCCCCTCTATGAAGCGGTGTAACCTCTCTTCTCCCCAATGTAATCTCTACTTAAGCATGGTGCTCAACTCCATATATTTTCTCCCAATGATCTATGGCTATCCTATGATGTTTGAGTAGATCCGTTTTGTCATGTGGGTTAATCGTGATCTTGGTTGGTATGATTGTATATTTTATTTATGGTGCTGTCCTACAGTGCCCTCCGTCTCGCGCAAACGTGGGGGATCCTCCCTGTAGGGTGTTGCAATATGTTCATGGTTTGCTTATTGGCAGTGTTGCCGGGGTGACAGTAGCCTAAACGCGGATAAGTGGGTTATGGCGTATGGGAGTAAAGAGGACTTGATACTTAATGCTATGGTTGGGTTTCATGACCTTAATGATCTTTAGTAGTTGCGGATGCTTGCTAGAGTTCCAATCATAAGTTCATATGATCCAAGTAGAGAAAGTATGTTAGCTCATGCCTCTACCTCATATAAAATTACAAGAATGATTACCAATACTTGTTATCGATTGCCTAGGGACAAATGACTTTCTTGTTAACAAAAGCTATCCACTTTTATTACCTTGCAATTTATCCGTAGTTTTATTCTCGCAAAGTACTCTTAGTTTTATTCTTGCAAAATAGTTTCATACTTGTTTTAGGTAAAGGAAACGTCAAGTGTGCGTATAGTTGTATCGGTGGTCGATAAAACTTGAGGGAATATTTGTTCTACCTTTAGCTCCTCGTTGGGTTCGACACTCTTATTTATTAAAGAAGGCTAGAAACGATAGCCTATACTTGTGGGTTATCAATCATCACCGGAGAATTAGAGGGAGGAGATTAGAACCAGACTGGCCTTCTAATTATGAGGACAAGAGGATTATCCAAGCTATAATTATTCAACTAGGACCAACTAGAAGAACAAGAGGAGGCCCCAAAAACTATATATTTCAAGAGTCAAAAATCCTCTGGTATATATAGGTTGGATGGGAGGGATAGGGCTGCCACCAAGGGAGAAAGAGCCCCCTTGGGCGCCGGCCTAGGGGAGGAGTCCCACTCCCTCCTCTAGTAGGATTCAACCCCCCTCCACACACACAAGGAAAGGGCGCGCCACCTACACTTGGGCCCTTGTGGCCCAAGTTTCCTTCCACCTATTGGCCTTTCAAGGCTCGTGATATTTAAATTAAATATAGTGTTGGGGAATGCAGTATTACAAAAATTCCTACGATCATGCAAGATCTATCTAGGAGATGCATAGCAACAAGAGGGGGAGAGTGTGTCTACGTACCCTAGTAGACCAAAAGCGGAAGCGTTTAGTAACGCGGTTGATGTAGTCGAACGTCTCTGCGATCCAACCAATCAAGTACCGAATGCACGACACCTCTGTGATCTGCACACGTTTAGCTCGGTGACGTCCCTCATACTCTTGATCCAGCCGAGGCCGAGGGTGAGTTCCGTCAGCACGACGGTGTGTTGACGGTGATGATGAAGTTACCGACGCAGGGCTTTGCCTAAGCACTACGACAATATGACCGAGGTGTAAAACTGTGGAGCGGGCATCGCACACGGCTAAAGATCAACTTGTGTGTCTATGGGGTGCCCCCTCCCCCGTATATAAAGGAGGGGAGGAGGAGGCCTGCCGGCCCTAGGGGGCGCGCCCAAGGGGGGAGTCCTACTCGAAGTAGGAAATGACTACCCCTTTCCTAGTCCAAGTAGGAGAATAAGGATGGAGAGGGAGAGGGAGAGGGAAAGGGAAAGAGGGGCCGTGCCCCCTCCCCTAGTCCTATTCGGACTCCCCTTGGGGGGGGCACGCGCCACCTCCTGGCTGCTGCCCTCTCTCTCCCCCCCTAAAGCCCACAAAGGCCCATTACTTCCCCCCCCCCAGGGGGGGGTGTTCCGGTAACCCCTCCGGCACTCCGGTTTTATCCGAAACTATCCGGAACACTTCCGGTGTCTGAATAACATGGTCAAATATATCAGCCTCTATGTCTTGACCATTTTGATACTCCTCGTTATGTCCGTGATCTCATCCGGGATTCCGAACAACCTTTGGTACATCAAATCACATAACTCATAATACAAATCATCATCGAATGTTAAACGTGCGGACCCTACGGGTTTGAGAACTATGTAGACATGACCGAGATACATCTCCGATCAATAACCAATAGCAGAAGCTAGATGCTCATATTGGTTCCTACATATTCTACGAAGATATTTATCGGTCAAACCGCATAACAACATACGTTGTTCCCTTTGTCATCGGTATGTTACTTTCTCGTGATTCGATCTTCGGTATCACCATACCTAGTTCAATCTCATTACCGGCAAGTCTCTTTACTCATTCGGTAATGCATCATCCCATGACTAACTCATTAGTCGCATTTCTTGCAAGGCTCATAGTGATGTGCATTACCGAGATGGCCCAGAGATACCTCTCCGATACACGGAGTGACAAATCCTAATCTCGATCTATGCCAACTCAACAAACACCATCGGAGACACCTGTAGAGCATCTTTATAATCACTCAGTTATGTTGCGACATTTGATAGCACACAAGGTGTTCCTCCGGTATTCGGGAGTTGCATAATGTTATAGTCATAGGAACATGTATAAGTCATGAAGAAAGCAATAGCATAAAAATTAAACGATCATTATGCTAAGCTAATGGATGGGTCTTGTCCATCACATCATTCTCTAATGATGTGATCCCGTTCATCAAATGACAACACATGTCTATGGCTAGGAAACTTAACCATCTTTGATTAACGAGCTAGTCAGTAGAGGCATACTAGGGACACTCTGTTTGTTCATGTATTCACACATGTACTAAGTTTCCGGTTAATACAATTCTAGCATGAATAATAAACATTTATCAAGATATAAGGAAATATAAATAACAACTTTATTATTGCCTCTAGGGCATATTTCCTTCAGTCTCCCACTTGCACTAGAGTCAATAACCTAGTTCACGTCGCCATGTGATTTAACACCAATAGTTCACATCACCATGTGACTAATACCCAAAGGGTTTTACTAGAGTCAATAATATAGTTCACATCGCTATGTGATTAAAACCCAAAGAGTACTAAGGTGTGATCATGTTTTGCTTGTGAGAGAAGATTAGTCAATGGGTCTGTCACATTTAGAGCCGTATGTATTTTGCAAATTTTCTATGTCTACAATGCTCTGTATGAAGATACTCTAGCTAACTGCTCCCACTTACAATATGTATCTAGATTGAGACTCAGAGTCATCCAGATCAGCGTTAAAGCTTGCATCGACGTAACTCTTTATGATGAACTCTTTATCACCTCCATAACCGAGAAACATATCCTTATTCCACTAAGGATAATTTCAACCACTGTCCAGTGATCCACTCCTGGATCACTATTGTACCCTCTTTCCAAAATCATGGTGAGGTACACAATAGGTCTGGTATTTTCATTCTCTTTCTATTTTATGCCGTGGTCGGGTTTTGAGTCTTTACTCGGCTTCACACCTTATAACACAGGCAAGAACTCCTTCTTTGACTGTTCCATTTTGAACTACTTCAAAATCTTGTCAAGGTATGTACTCATTGAAAAAACATATCAAGTGTCTTGATCTATATCTATAGATCTTGATGCTCAATATGTAAGCAGATTCACCGAGGTCTTTCTTTGAAAAACTCCTTTCAAACACTCCTTTATGCTTTCCAGAAAATTCTACATCATTTCTGATCAACAATATGTCATTCACATGTACTTATCAGAAAGGCTGTAGTGCTCCCACTCACTTTCTTGTAAATACAGGCTTCACCACAAGTCTGTATAAAACTACATGCTTTGATCAACTCATCAAAGCGTATATTCCAACTCCAAGATGCTTGCACCAGTCCATAGATGGATCGCTAGAGCTTGCACACTTTGTTAGCACCTTTAGGATTGACAAAACCTTCTTGTTGCATCATATACAACTCTTCTTTAAGAAATCCATTAAGGAATGTAGTTTTGACATCCATTTGCCAAATTTCATAAAATGTGGTAGTTGCTAACATGATTCAGACAGACTTCAACATCGCTATGAGTGAGAAAATCTTATCCTAGTCAAAACCTTGAACTTTTCGAAAACCTTTTTGCGACAATTTGAGCTTTGTAGATAGTAACACTACTATCAGCGTCCGTCTTCCTCTTGAAGATCCATTTATTCTCTATGACTCACCGATCATCGGGCAAGTCAATCAAAGTCCATACTTTGTTCTCATACATGGATCCTATCTCAGATTTCATGGCCTCAAGCCACTTCGTGGAATCTGGGCTCATCATCGCTTCTTCATAGTTCGTAGGTTCGTCATGATCAAGTAACATGACCTCCAGAACAGGAGTACCGTACCACTCTAGTGCGGATCTTGCTTTGGTTGACCTACGAGGTTTGGTAGTAACTTGATCAGAAGTTTCATGACCATCATCATTAACTTTCTTACTAATTGGTGTAGGAATCACTGGAACTGATTTCTGTGATGAACTACTCTCCAATAAGGGAGAAGGTACAATTACCTCATCAAGTTCTACTTTCCTCCCACTCACTTCTTTCGAGAGAAACTCCTTCTCTAGAAAGGATCCACTCTTAGCAACAAAGATCTTGCCTTCGGATCTGTGATAAAAGGTGTACCCCACAGTTTCTTTTTGGGTATCCTATGAAGACACACCTCTCCAATTTGGGTTTGAGATTATCAGTGTGAAACGTTTTCACATAAGCATCGCAACCCCAAACTTTAAGAAACAACAACTTAGGTTTCTTGCCAAACCATTGTTCATACGGTGTTGTCTCAATGGATTTAGATGGTGCCCTATTTAACGTGAATGCATCAGTCTCTAATGCATAACCCCAAAATGATAGTGGTAATTCAGTAAGAGACATCATAGATCGCACCATATCTAATAAAGTACAGTTACGACATTCGGACACACCATTACGTTGTGGTGTTCCAGGTGGCGTGAGTTGTGAAACTATTTCACATTGTTTTAAATGAAGGCCAAACTCGTAACTCAAATATTCACCTCCGTGATCAGATCATAGAAAATTTATTTTCTTGTTACGACGATTCTCAACTTCACTCTGAAATTCTTTGAACTTTTCAAATGTTTCAGACTTGTGTTTCATTAAGTAGATATACCCATATCTGCTCAAGTCATCTGTGAAGGTCAGAAAATAACGATACCCGCCGCAAGCCTCAACACTCATCGGACCGCATACATCAGTATGTATTATTTGCAATAAGTCAGTTGCTCGCTCCATTGTTTCGGAGAACGGAGTCTCAGTCATCTTTCCCATGAGGCATGGTTCGCAAGCATCAAGTGATTCATAATCAAGTGATTCCAAAAGCCCATCAGTATGGAGTTTCTTCATGCGCTTTACACCAATATGACCTAAACGGTAGTTCCACAAATAAGTTGCACTATCATTATTAACTTTGCATCTTTTGGCTCCAATATTATGAATATGTGTATCACTACGATCGAGATTCAATAAACCATTTACATTTGGTGTATGACCATAGAAGGTTTTATTCATGTAAATAGAACAACAATTATTCTTTGACTTCAATGAATAACCGTATCGCAATAAACATGATACAGTCATATTCATGCTCAATGCAAACACCAAATAACATTTATTTTAGGTTCAACACTAATCTCGAAGGTAAAGGAAGTGTGCGATGGTGATCTTATCAACCTTGGATTCCTTTCCAACATACATCATCACCTCGCCCTTAACTAGTATCTGTTTATTTTGCAGCTCATGTTTTGAGTTACTACTCTTAGCAACTGAACCAGTATCAAATACCGAGGGGTTGCTATAAACACTAGTAAAGTACACATAAATAACATGTATATCAAATATACCTGTGTTCACTTTGCCATCCTTCTTATCCGCCAAGTATTTGGGGCAGTTCCGCTTCCAGTGACCATTTCCTTTGCAGTAGAAGCACTCAGTTTCAGGCTTGGGTCTAGCTTTAGGCTTCTTCACGGGAGTGTCATCTTTCTTGTCATTCTTCTTGAAGTTCCCTTCCTTTCCCTTGCCCTTTTTCTTGAAACTAGTGGTCTTGTCAACCATCAACATTTGATGCTTTTCTTGATTTCTACCTTGGTCGATTTCAGCATCACGAAGAGCTCGGGAATCGTTTTTGTCATCCCTTGCATATTATAGTTCATCACGAAGTTCCAGTAACTTGGTGATAGTGACTAGAGAACTCTATAAATCACTATATTATCTAGAAGTTAACTCCCACTTGATTCAAGCGATTGTAATACTCAGACATTCTGAGAACATGCTCACTGGTTGAGCTATTCCCCTCCATCTTGTAGGCAAAGTACTTGTCAGAGGTCTCATACCTCTTGACTCGAGCATGAGTCTGAAATACCAATTTCAGCTCTTGGAACATCTTATATGCTCCGAGGCGTTCAAAACGTTTTTGAAGTCCCGGTTCTAAGCCGTAAAGGATGTCGCACTAAACTATCAAGTAGTGATCATACCGAGCTTTCCAAATGTTCATAACGTCTGCATCTACTCCTGCAATAGGTTCGTCACCTAGTGGTGCATCAAGGACATAATTCTTCTGTGCAGCAATGAGGATAATCCTCAGATCACGGACCCAGTCTGCATCATTGCTACTATCATATTTCAACTTAATTTTCTCTAGGAACATATCAAAAATACAATAGGGTAGCTATATGTGAGCTATTGATCTACAACATAGATATGCAAAAACTATCAGGACTAAGTTCATGATAAATTAAAGTTCAATTAATCATATTACTTAAGAACTCCCACTTAGATAAACATCCCTCAAGTCATCTAAATGATCACATGATCCATATCAACCAAACCATGTCTGATCATCACGTGAGATGGAGTAGTTTTAAATGGTGAACATCACTATGTTGATCATATCTACTATATGATTCACGCTCGACCTTTCGGTCTTAGTATTCCGAGGCCATATCTGCATATGCTAGGCTCGTCAAGTTTAACCCGAGTATTCCGCGTGTGCAAAACTGGCTTGCGCCCGTTGTATGCGAATGTAGAGCTTATCACACCCGATCATCACGTGGTGTCTCGGCACGACGAACTGTAGCAACGGTGCATACTCAGGGAGAACACTTATACCTTGAAATTTAGTGAGGGCTCATCTTATAATGCTACCGCCGTACTAAGCAAAATAAGATGCATAAAGGATAAACATCACATGCAATCAAAATATGTGACATGATATGGCCATCATCATGTGCCTTTGATCTCCATCCACAAAGTACTGTAATGATCTCCATTGTCACCGGCATGACACCATGATCTCCATCATCTTGATCTCTATCAATGTGTCGTCACATGGTCGTCTCGCCAACTATTGCTTTTGCAATTATTGCTATCGCATAGCGATAAAGTAAAGCAATTACATGGCGCTTGCATGTTATCCAATAAAGAGACAACCATAAGGCTCCTGCTAGTTGCCGATAACTTTAACAAAACAAGATCATCTCATACAACAATTTACATCTCATCATGCTTTGACCATATCACATCACAACATGCCCTGCAAAAATAAGTTAGACGTCCTCTACTTTGTTGTTGCAAGTTTTACGTGGCTGCTACGGGCTTCTATCAAGAACCGTTCTTACCTACGCATCAAAACCACAACAATTTTTTCGTCAAGTGTGTTGTTTTACCCTTCAACCAGGACCGGGCGTAGTCAAACTCGATTCAACTAAAGTTGGAGAAACTGACACCCGCTAGCCACCTATGTGCGAAGCACGTCGATAGAACCAGTCTCATGAACGTGGTCATGTAATGTCGGTCCGGGCCGCTTCATCCAACAATACCGCCGAATCAAAGTAAGACTTTGCTGGTAAGCAGTATGACTATTATCACCCACAACTCTTTGTGATCTACTCGTGCATATAACATCTACGCATAGACCAGGCTCGGATGCTGTCGGTGTCAGAACCGGTGGATCTCGGGTAGGGGGTCCCGGACTGTGCGTCTAGGATCGATGGTAACATGAGACGAGGGACACAATGTTTACCCAGGTTCAGGCCCTCTCTATGGTGGTAATACCCTACTTCCTACTTGTCGGTGGGAATGACACCTATGGGATCACTGGGATCGCTTCTACGGTCGGCGGGCGCGGGGTTGTAAGAAGAGCAGGTTTAGGAGATAGCACACAGATCGTTTACCCAGGTTCGGGCCGCAAGGATGCTTAGAACCCTAGTACTACTTTGGTGGATGTATTGAGTGTTCTTGAGCTTCTTGAACTAGCTACGACGGCTGTGTCCCTTCAAAAAGCCGAATCCTTCTCCTGGTCGCCTCGGGCCTCCTTTTATAGGAAAAAGGGGTTGCCACAGTGGCACACAGGAGGTGGAAAGGTCTACAGTGCGCGAGCTTATCGCACGACATTACGGGATGAAGCGCATTAAATGCGCTACGTAGGTGTCCATTAGCTTTATCGGGGACGGGAACAAGGCCCACCCCGCCCGTCGCCGCTCTGCCCCGCTTCGACACGCGCCCAGGCTAGCGATGCATGCAGCGCCATGTAGGCAGGTAAGCAGCTGAGGCGGCGCGGTGGTAGGGCCTTCATGAAGATCTGCATGCCACCATGCAGGCGCTTGCTGATTTGGCCTGGAAGCTGCATGTTGCCACTCAGGTGCCTGCCTAGGTGGTTGGGCTGGCAGCTGCATGCGAACGGTGGCGGAGTCTTGGCTGGTGCGGGCCTGGTAGTGGCCCCGCTGGCGTCCTCGGCAAGGGTCTTGCCGTGGCATTGCTGTCGTCCCCGACAAGGGTCTTTCCAGGGGTCTCGTGGATTTCCTCAGCTAGGATCCTGCCGAGGGTCGCCGTCTTCTGGTCCTCATCTGAACTCATATGTTTATGACCTTGACGAAGATCTGCATGCCACCACGGAGGTGCCTCCCGAGCCCTGGTCCCAACGTAGTTGTTGACGACATTCAGAACCTTTGGGCTCAAGGGTGGCCCACTCTGCTGGCGTTGGGCAAGTTGCCCCGGCAAGGCTCTTGCCGGGGCTGCGGGGGGCGCCTCGGTAAGGATCTTGCCGAGGGAGTCCACCTCGCCCTCTTGCTCTCCTCTGCTCCTGGTCTTGGTTGCCTTGTGCTTCGGCTTCTCTTTGGCTTCCCTCCTATTCCCTGCTAAGTGTGGCCGTGGAGCGTGGCTCTGACTGCCCGTGCACAAGTAAAGGGGTCAAAAGGAGAGCCCCTGCTTTTGTACACTGACACTGCTTGATTGATCTTGATGAATATGAGTATTACAAGAGTTGATCTACCACGAGATCGTAATGGCTAAACCCTAAAAGTCTAGTCTAGCTATGATTATTCGGGGGCCTCTACGGACCTAGCCCTTCGGTTTATATAGGGACAGGAGGGATATAGGGTTACACAAGGTCGGTTATAGAGAAAGGAATCTTCATAGTTGATTGCCAAGCTTGCCTTCCACGCCAAGGAGAATCCCATCCGGACATGGGTAGAGTCTTCGGTCTTCGTATCTTCACGGCCCATCGGTCCGGCCCATATCCAATAGGTCGGACGCCCGAGGACCCCTTAGTCCAGGACTCCCTCAGTAGCCCCCGAACCAGGTTTCAATGACGAGGTGTTCGGCATGTAGATAGTCTTCGGCATTGCAAGGCGGGTTCTTCCTCCTATGACTTTAAAGTGATGTATTCGGCTGTCCATTTAATGTCGTTCCCCTCGGCTTCCACACCTTCCTGACTTTAGCCTCCATGTGTCGAGTGAATACAAGAGGTCGGGGCATTTTTACATATACCACCCTAACCGTACTAGAAAGGTGCCTATTTAAAGAGAATAGATTCAGATCCCTTCCAAATCCCACAGAAGAAATCCTCAGAACTTGTGGAGCAGAACCACCCCAACATGGCTAGCGCTCCCAGCTCTTCCTCTCGTTCTCATAACTCCGAAAAGGGTGATTGGGAGAAATGTTCTATATGTCACAGTCAGCTGGTGAAGCTGCAAACACAGGGCTTTCTTCCTCCCGCGGATTTGGTTCCCGTACGAGCAGGGATGACATCCTTCAATGGCGGGGCTCAAGCGGAGAATTTCCCCAATCCGTCCAGGGGGGAACGAGTATGATTTGTCCCCTTCTTGTTAAGAGGTGTCGGATTTCCGATCCATCCCTTCCTCCGAGGTCTGCTGGAGTATTATGGCCTCCAACTACATAGTTTCACTCCCGCCTCCATCCTGCATATTGCGGGTTACGTCGCGCTATGCGAGCTGTTCCTGGGCTGTGAGGCCCATTTCAATTTATGGAGAAGACCGTTCTTCCTCGTCCCTCGTAATCAAGGAGGGTCGATATTTGAAGTGGGGGAGCCGAAGTGTGGCGCATCGCCGGGACCAGATACCTATCTGGCATGTCGAAGAAGGCTTCCGAAGGGTGGCCTTCTGAATGGTTCTATATCGACGACGTTGCTCTTCCCGACCCTGTCTGTATGGGCCTCCCCGAATTTTCAAGTGCTCCATTGAAGAAACGCCATAGCTGGCATCCTCGGAGTCTCGAGGAAGAGGATAGTGCAATGATCAGTCTGCTGCTGGGCAAGATTAAGATGCTTGCCCAGTCCGGATTGTCAATAGTCGAGGTAATGGCGGTCTCCATAGCGTTGGGGGTCCAACCACTCCAATACAGAGGGCTGCCCATGTGGCACTACAACGGGGAAGACGACGCCTCACGCTACGGTCGGAAGGGCCCAAAGACCCTCATTGCTCTGGCTAAAATATTGGCCGAACTGTATAAAGGGGAGAAGGAGGAGTTCACCCGTATCCAATATCGAGACGGATTTTCCATGTATAATCCTCCTAGTTGGGTAAGCTCTAATTCCACTATTTTACTCCTCTCCCTGAATTATTCTTGACAGGCAGTATCTTATCTGCTTATAACAGGAATGGCGAAAGGCTGTCGAGGGGATCCATGACCCTGCCCCTCAGTCGGAGAATCACAATCGGGATCTTGACCCCAGATATGAAGAAGATCCGGACATATTTGTGGAGCTTGAGGATGGAATATTCTATCAGACGAGCTATGATGGTATGGATGTACCCATCATCGCCGATTATCCCGGCCTCCTTCCCGCTTCGCATGTAAGTAATTTAAAAGGCACTTTCTTTGAAAGAGCTCCCTTACGATGCCTCACCCACCACATTATTCCATGTTCCAAAGGGGAGGCGCTCAGTGCCGTAACATGCACCAGAAGCATCTCCGAGGAGAGCAGCGCCCATGCCTGGCGCGTCTTTGAAGAGGAAGGCAAACGATGAAACGACAAAACCCTTGTTAAAGAGGTAAGGCTTTTCTTTACAAGAATACCCTTTCTGATCGTCACATCAAATTGTAATGCCATGCACCACATTCTATCAGGAATATCCGCCAGACTGCGTCCGGGGATCCGGCCGACCGTGCCTCCACCAGTCAGGTTTCAGACCCCGCCCAAAGGACGGGGGCTGACACGGGAGTGGCACCGAACTGTCCTTCCACAGAGGATTCGGACGACATGTCCGTCACGAACTCTGAAGTGGAGAGCTCTATGAATCATCATCATCGGAGGGCCGTTCTTTATAATCCCAGTTTTTCAAAATAGGCATTTGATGCCTTTAATTCGGCCAAAGCATACATCCGAGCTGCTCGGGATGGTCTTGTCCGAGCCACAAACCAGCATCTGAAAGATATGCGGGTAGCGTAGATTTAATAATCATACACCAGCAGCCCCCGAGACTTAAAGTAGTTGATACAACTGATTTAAGGATCAATGTATAACCAGGTGCTTACGAAGAAGAATAGTATGTTATCTCAGGAGCTAGAAAATTGTCGGACCCAGCTAGCTGCTGCCAATGCCGAACTAGAGAAATCCAAGAAGGCATCTCTTGGTAATGTTTCCCTCCATCGAGAAAACATAATGGTATACCAATAATGCCAGCACTGTTGCTTACCTCTTAATAGGATCATTAGGTCAACTACAAGAGAATCTAGAAGCCGCTCAAAGTGGAGAACGAGGAGCCAAAAATTGTTAGCCGTGGGCGAGCGTGTGCTAGCAAAGGTCGTTGTGGAGAAAAAAAGCTCCGGGATTCGAATACCCAACTGGGTGAGGAACTGAAAGATGTACGGGCCCAGCTGGCGAACTCCGTAAAGGAGAATAAAAGGCTGTGAGGCGGCATATTCAGTATGTCGGTGAACTTACCCTTCAAATAATTCGGAGGCAGAAAGGAATGATATAGTTATGTCTGCAGGTATGCTGACTAGTCGTCCCGAAGAGGAGATGTCCGGATCTTCAAGTGATCTGCTACAAGAGCTGTCGCAGGTGCACGAGCAAGCTCGGCAGGCGATGTGAAGTGTTGCCAAGGCCCTATGGCCATCCGCCTCCCCTCCGGGAAAGATGGAGTAGCTGATACAACTATTCAAGGGAGCGTAGCGGCACTTTCGACTGTGGAAGATATCAGCCTGTCGGGAAGGTGCACGGGAAGCCTGGGCCATGGTGAAAACACAATATACCAAGCTTGATCCGAATCATATGGCTCGGGTCAGACCTCTAGGGTCAGATGGAAAAGAAGTTCCCGTTAATTTGGTATATGACCAAGTAGAAGTAGCCGCCAAGTATTCCCAGAGGGATTATAAATTAGATCGTCTGCTGGATGACATAGAGGAAGAAATGTTTGAGTCCTAGTGACTATGTACTTTCCTTGACATATGTGACTCTAGCTGAATTACAAAAACAATTGTCATGGCAGACCTTTTTGCTTTGACCTCTGCACCCAAAGGTGCGGAGTGTTTCGGAATACCTTAGCGGCAAAATATACCGTGGTATGCAAAGGAACCAAGCGTAGGGGTCATAGTTGCTTGAACAGACAATGCGTATCCGGCTAGTTATGTTATATTACATTATGATTGTAAGAAATATCTTCTAGGGAGAATAGTTCCGTTAGGGGTTCCTTTCCCTGGGTGTGCATGCATTAAAATGCATGTCCGAACTGTGATTGATAACATTATAGTATAGGTAGTCATCTGGGGGTTCATAATGGAAGGAATACACATCATCTTTAGTCCGTCGACCGAATATTCTCGTAAGAACACTAGCTTTCAGCTTCACCCAGTCTGAGGTACACATCCGGATGACCCGACAGTAACAATCGCAGAGGTGCTCCCTTTATGCCCTAGCCGAACTAACGGGAACGTAGGGCATAAGCACAGGAGCTAGGCAACCCAGCTTGGCCAAAACTTAAGTCATATCGATGCATATAATGGCGAAGAAAAGGTACATATGAGAAAAAACACATATGTGATGAGCTTGACGCTCGGAAAATAAGCTTATGTCTGGGAAGCCCCCAGGTATAGTGGACGTACATTCTCAAGGATGTGTACATCACGGGTGCACGGTTTAGCCGTGTGAAAGAGTTTAAGTTCTAAAAAAAGAAAATAACGAAAAGAGAAGAAAAAAATAAAGGAGGCAATAGGGAGAAGGGGACAAACACATAGTTCGGCGCTAGGCATAGAATCTTCGGAGTCTTGCCGCGTTCCAGGGGTTCGGCTCTAGGCGATTGTCTGATGTAGCACACAGGCGGTACGCTCCTCCCATGAGAACCTCGTAAATTATGAAGGGACCCTCCCACTTGGGCTTGAGTGTGTCCTTTTTCTTCTCCGGCAAGCGTAGGGCGAGTTCGCCGACATTATAAGTCTTGGCCCGTATTTCTCTGCTTTGGTATCTGCGGGCCTGCTATTGATAAAATGCAGAACGGGCTTTTGCAACATCGCGCTCCTCCTCTAGGGTATCTAGGCTGTCCTGCCGATCAAGCTCGACCTCTCTCTCTCTCTTCATACATGCGCACTCGAGGTGAGTCATGGATAATATCGCAGGGCAACACAGCTTCCGCACCGTACACCATGAAGAAAGGTGTATATCTAGTAGTGCGGTTGTGTGTGGTCCGCAGCCCCCAGAGTACGGAGTCAAGCTCCTCAACCCAGTGCTTGTCTGATTCTTTCAAAGACCACACTAGCCTAGGTTTGATGCCACTCATAATAAGACCATTAGCCCGTTTGACTTGACCGTTTGTTTGCGGGTGATAGACAGAGGCCTAATCGAGATTAATGCCCAGATTAGAACACCAAGTTTTCACCTAATCGTCTAGGAAATTGGAGCCGTTAATGGTGATGATGATGTGTGGAACACCATAACGGTGCACCATGCTGGATATGAAGTCTATTACTGGCCCCGCCTCGGCCGTTTTGACCGGTTTGGCCTCTATCCACTTAGTGAATTTATCCACCATGACCAGCAGATACTTTTTCTTATGGCTTCCTCCTTTAAGGGGTCCAACCATATCGAGCCCCCATACCGCAAAAGGCCAAGTGATGGGGATCGTTTGTAGAGCGGTGGGGGCATGTGGCTTTGGTTGGCGAATAGCTGGCATCCGATGCAATGTTGGACAAGGTCCTGTGCATCTTCTCGGGCCGTCGGCCAGTAAAAACCTCTACGGAAGGCCTTTCTAACAAGGGCCCAAGCTGCAGCATGGTGACCGCCGAGTCCAGCGTGAATTTCAGCCAAGAGCTGCCGCCCCTCATCCTCGGAGATACATCTTTGAAGAACTCCGGTAGCGCTTTTCTTGTAGAGCTCACCTTCATGAACCTTGTAGGCCTTCGAGCGCCGAAAAATGTGGCGAGCCTCATTCTGGTCCTCCGAGAGTTCTTTCCTGTTAAGGTAGGCCAAGAAGGGTTCAGTCCATGGGGCAATGACTGCCATGATTAGATGAGCCGACGGTGTTATTTCGGTGACTGAGCCCCCGGTGATATCATTGTCTTCAGAGGCTGGGGTTGTGTTCGGATCCGGACTGGTGTTACCGCTCTCCCCTTGCCACACCACGAACGACTTAAAGAGCCTTTCCAGAAAGATATTAGGTGGGACGAGGTCGCGCCTGGCGCCAATGCGAGCAAGGACGTCCACCGCTTGATTGATTTCTCGAGCCACGTGATAAACCTCAAGCCCCTCGAACTGAGCCGACATTTTTAGGACAGCGTTGTGGTAAGCCGCCATCTTTGGATCTTTGGCATCAAAATCTCCATTTATTTGAGATATTACGAGGTTGAATGCCCATAGAGACAGCCATCCGGAGACCATGTAATAAGGCCTCGTATTCAGATGCGTTGTCGGAGTCTGTGTATAATATTTGGAGTACGTACTGGACTACGTCTCTAGTGGGGGACGTTAAAATGACGCCCGCTCCAAGTCCTTCCAGCATTTTGGAACCATCGAAATACATAACCCAGTTGGAATATGTGCCGTACTCTTCAGGGAGCTCGGCCTCTGTCCATTCAGCGACGAAGTCCGCCAGTACTTGGGATTTGATGGCTCGGTGCGGTTTGTATGTTATCTCGAATGGAAGGAGCTCAATGGCCCATTTGGCTATCCGGCCTGTAGCATCACAGTTGTCTATTATATCATTGAGTGGTACTTCAGAAGCCACCGCGATAGAACATTTTTGGAAGTAGTGTCGTAGCTTCCGGGATGCCATGAATACCGCGTATGCTATCTTTTGATAATGAGGGTACCAGGATTTGCATGGTGTGAGGATGGTGGATACGTAATATACCGGCTTCTGAAGTGGGAATTTGTGTCCGCCCTGCTCTCGTTCCACGATGAAAATGGCGCTCACCACATGGTGTGTTGTCGATATGTATAATAACATGGGTTCGCCGACGTGTGGTGCGGCCAGGATTGGGTTGCTCGCCAGAAGGGTTTTTATTTCTTCCAGTTGGGCTGTTGCCGCATCCGTCCACTCGAAGTGATCGGTGCATCGGAGGATGCGATACAATGGCAATGCTTTTCCCCCAATCTGGAGATAAAGCGGCTTAAAGCTGCCACGCACCCTGTGAGCTTTTGGACTTGTTTTAGGTCCGTTGGTGTGGCTAATTGCGACAAGGCTCAGATTTTGGCTGGATTTGCTTCAATACCTCTATTGGAAAAGATGAAGCCCAGCAGCTTTCCAGCAGGAAAGCCGAAAACACACTTTTCCGAATTGAGCTTTATGTCATATGCACGGAGGTTGCCGAATGTAAGACGTAAATCGTCTATTAGTGAGTCGACGTGCCTAGTTTTGATGACGACATCATCCACGTATGCTTCAACTGTCTTGCCGATCTGTTTCTCCAGGCATGTTTGAATCATGCGTTCATAGGTGGCCCCTGCGTTTTTGAGCCCGAAGGGCATGGTGTTGAAGCAGAATGGCCCGTCTGGGGTAATGAATGCCGTTGCGGGTTGATCGGACTCCTTCATTTTGATTTGATGGTATCCGGAATATGCATCGAGGAAGCATGACGAGTCGTGTCCTGCGGTGGCATCGATAATCTAGTCGATGCGGGGAAGGGGGAAGGATCCTTAGGGCAGGCCTTATTGATGTCTTTGAAATCGACGCACAGGCGCCAGGATTTATCCTTCTTTGGCACCATCACCAAGTTTGCTAGCCAGTCCGGGTGTTTTATTTCTCTAATGAATCTGGCCTCGATTAGCTTGGCTAGCTCCCCCCATTGCTTGACGTTTGGGTTCGGAAAAACGCCGCAGTGTTTGTGTAATGCCCCGAGACCAATGTGCCAGGTGTCTTCCAGTTATTCGATGTTGTTGCCTTGTCATTCGCTTGCATGTTGCATCTTGTCATGTCATCATGTGCATTGCATCATCATGTTTTTGAAACTTGCATCCGTCCGGGTCTCCCCGTTCCTTCCATTGTCAGTTCTGAGCCCAACCACACTCGCACGCGCCCGCTGCATATCCGAAATAGTATTTTACAAGTGGCCGGAAAATGTTCTCAGAATTAATTGTAAGTTGGCGTGCGATCTTATTATAGTGTAGATAGAACGCCTGTCAAATTTCATCGCATTCGGAGTTCGTTTGATGCCCCAACGGATAAATATAGCAGCAATAGTAGCCGGTCTTTTCGTCGAACGTTTTCGGTCTCCAGAAGCAGTTGCCGGGCCTCTCTCTCTCCTCTCTTCTCAGTCTATCTCTCTAGCACAACCCACCTAACCCCTCCTTGCACGTGCACCGACCCCCTCGAGTGCGTGTCCGAAGCTGTCCCGAACCCGACCTGAGCAGTCGTGACCGATGGGTCCGAATCATCCCCAAACGTCTATAAAACATCTCCGTTTTTTTATTTGGACTCCCTAGCTATTTATTCGCGATCGTCCGATTGCGATCGGAGGAACGAGGTAGCCCCTAACCTAATCTGTGATGTATATATAGTCCACCCTTAGTCATTTTGGACAAACCCTAAAATCTAGGGACTTTGTCCCGTCAAGCCGCCGCCACCCACCGCATCTTCCTCGGGATCCCCATCACCCCAATCCAGCGCCTCCACTATTTTTTATTTCCGATCCAATCCCCTCTGCCTCCACTCTCTTCCATCCAGCCGCCCATCCCTGCAACAGAGCAAGCCGCGGCCACTCCTACACAGCCTCGCGCACGAGTGCCCAAGCCTATCGATCCAGCCAAGCAGGATGCCGCCGTGGATGCCAGGGACTCCCTCGTGCGCCTCCTCCCTCCGTCGTGTCATCAGCCGCACACGAGCTTGATCAGGAGAGGAGTTCCTGATCGTGCGTGCCTCTGCCTCATCTCTGACCACCACGGTCTTCGCAGACGCCGCCGACGTCCACCACCACCTGTTCCCGAGCCTCCCCTCGAGTTCCATTGCCTCCGTGCCCGCAAGTCGCCGCCGTTCCCGACTGCCTCGTCAGCCCCATCATTCAAGATGGGCGCCACCAGGAGCTCTTGGAGTCTCGCTCCGTCACCGTCTTGCGAGCTTGCCAGCGCCCTCCATCTCGACCTATCCCGCTCGCTGGTAACGCATCGTCGCTCTGCATCAAGCGTTGACCCTGCACGCGCACACTACTTCTTCTCCGCATCGCCTTGTACCTGTGCACTCGCGCCCACCGCGTCTGTCATCTGCATGAGCTAGGGTCACCGCCTCCTTCAATTCATCAAGCCGCCCATTAGGATCGCGCCCCGGCCCCGATCTGGACCGAATCTCCTCTGCTCCGCCGCCCACTAACTGCATCCGCCCCGTTTCGGCCAGTTCCTGTCGACCCCTTCACCCGGATTTGCCGTCTCTGTCTCCCTGCCATCGTCTCCGGTGAGCCGCCGCGCCAAGTCCTCCTGCGGCCGCTCCCTGTTTTCCTGCTCGAACCGCTGCCGCGTGCTTCGCGTTGACCGCACCTTGCCAGCGCCAAGGCCGAGCCTCCCCGGCCCATCCGCGCGAAACCAGCCCACTATGAGCAGCCACCCTAACCCCCACTGTGCATGGTTGGGCCAGCCAGTTTTGGCCCAACTCCTATTTTTTTCAGCGGATGAATTTGTTAATTATCCAGAGAATGGCAGTTTTGCAGAAAAGCCCTTGCACTTCATGCATTTAATAACTCACAAATCGTGCATCATATATAAAAACTTTATATATGTAAAATGCTTAGAATTTTGTGTAGATTAATAATTTTCAACTTATCCATGTTAAAAATGTTGAAAATGTTGTTTGATTAAATTTGCTCATATGCCATGCTAAAATGTTTTATTTCATAACTAAATAACTGTAGCTCCATTGTTAATAAACTTTTTATGTAAATGGGGTAGAAAAATGCATAGATTAACATGGTGGCATTACTGAGCATGTTTAATAACTATAAAATTGTATATAGGGAAGAATAGTATCAAATCTAAAATATGCACATGGGGATTTTCCGGAATTGTTGTTTGTTGTTTCGGCCTCATTTAAACTTGTCTAGATAGGCAGTTTTCATATGCTTCACCTCTTGCCATGTTAATCAACATTTAATTTTCTTGGGTACAAAAACGGGAGAGAACTAAATAAGTCATGTGGTGTTGCGTCAATATGCAACTTGTTGCATACTAAGCTCCACTTAACTTGTAGTGTTGTTTGTTGCACTTTGCCATGCCATGCCTCTTTAAACTGGACATGCATCATACTTGGTTGTGCATCATGCCATGTTTATGTGATGGTTGTTTACTATGTTGCTTGCTTCTTTCCGGGTTGCTTCTCTCGTTAGCTTCGGTTTCGTTCCAGAGTTGTGAGGATACGTTCGACTACGTCTGTTTGTCTTCTTCATGGACTCGTTCTTCTTCCTTGCAGGATCTCAGGCAAGATGACCATACCCTCAAAATCGCTTCTATCTTTTCTTGCTAGTTGTTCGTTCTATCGCTATGTCATGCTACCTACCACTTGCTATACCATGCCTCTCATATTGCCATGTCAAGCCTCTAACCCACCTTCCTAGCAAATCGTTGTTTGGCTATGTTACCGATTTTGCTCAGCCCCTCTTATAGCGTTGCTAGTCGCAGGTGAAGATGAAGTTTGTTCCATGTTGGAACATGGATATGTTGGGATATCACAATATCTCTTATTTAATTAATGCATCTATATACTTGGTAAAGGGTGGAAGGCTCGGCCTTATACCTGGTGTTTTGTTCCACTCTTGCTGCCTTAGTTTCCTTCATACCGGTGTTATGTTCCTTGATTTTGCGTTCCTTACGCGGTTTGGTGTTATGGGAACCCCTTGATAGTTTGCTTTGAATAAAACTCCTCCAGCAAGGCCCAACCTTGGTTATAGATTTACCTAACAACCTATTACCCTTCCCTTGGGCCGGCCAACCTGAGGGTCATCTTTATTTTTAACCCCCCGGGTCAGTGCTTCTCTAAGTGTTGGTCCGAACCGGGCAGCCTGCGGGGCCACCTCGGGGCAACTTGAGGGTTGGTTTTACTCGTAGCTTGACCTATCTGGTGTGTCCTGAGAATGAGATACGTGTGACTCCTATCGGGATTGTCGACACATCGGGCGGTTTTGCTGGTCTTGTTTTACCATTGTCGAAATGTCTTGTAACAGGGATTCCGAGACTGATCCGGTCTTCCCAGGAGAAGGAATATCCTTCGTTGATCGTGAGAGCTTGTGATGGGCTAAGTTGGGGCACCCCTGCAGGGTTTAAACTTTTGAAAGCCATGCCCGCGGTTATGTGGCAGATGGGAATTTATTAATGTCCAGTTGTAGAGAACTTGACACTTGACTTAATTAAAATGCATCAACCGTGTGTGTAGCCGTGATGGTCTCTTTTCAGCAGAGTCCGGGAAGTGAACATGGTCTTGTGTTATGCTTGAACGTAAGTAGTTTCAGGATCACTTCTTGATCACTTCTAGCTTCTCGACGTTGCGTTGCTTCTCTTCTCGCTCTCATTTGCATATGTTAGCCACCATATTTGCTTAGTGCTTGCTGCAGCTCCACCTCATTACTCTATCCTACCCATAAGCTTAAATAGTCTTGATCTCGCGGGTGTGAGATTGCCGAGTCCTCGTGGCTCACAGATACTTCCAAACAGTTGCAGGTGCCGATGATGCCAGTGCAGGTGACGCAACCGAGCCCAAGTGGGAGATCGATGAAGATCTTGTTCGATGTTTTATGTCTTTTCTGGTTGATCAGTAGTGGAGCCCGGTTGGGACGATCGGGGCTCTAACATTTGGGGTTGTCTTCTTTTACTTTGGTTTCATAGTCGGACCTTGATTGTATTCTGGATGATGTATGTTTAACTTTTATTTGTGTGAAGTGGCGATTGTAAGCCAACTCTTTATCCCTTTCTTATTCAGTACATGGGATTGTGTGAAGATTACCCCTCTTGCGACAAACATACCATGAGGCTATGCCTCTAAGTCGTGCCCCGACACGTGGGAGATATAGCCGCATTGTGGGTGTTACAAGTTGGTAATCAGAGCCTTCCCTGACTTAGGAGCCCCCTACTTTATCGAATCGCTGACGTTGTTGAGTCTAGAATAGAATGTTTTGAGTCTTAGGATTATATATCGGAGAGTAGGATTCTTTTTACTCCTCAGTCCCTTCGTCGCTCTGGTGAGGCCTCCTGACATAGAAGTTTTGACTTCCCTCTCCTCAAATTTCACGAATTTTTTTAGGATCACGCGGGTATCTTGAAATCATTCTGATATTCTTGTGACGAGAACATTGTTCTTGGTGCCTCCTAACATTTAGGGGTTGTGGCAGTGTCCCGGGGAGTTGAGCTCTGAGGTGTTGTCGTCACAATTTTATCGTTGTAGTTCTCGAATACCTGAGTTCGCCGACATCAAAAATCTCTTTTATGCAGTTGTTGGTGAGATAACCTCGATGCCACCCAGTACTGGGGTGGGATTTCAGGAGTATTGCCATAACTCGTATAACGGATGCTTTTTAAAGGTTGAGGTACACGATTTCCGAAGGTTCTTGGTTATGTGTTGAAGGATGGATACAGCTGGATGTAGGGATTGTTAGTTTGGGTGAGATATTATGCTTCCCCTGTATCCCCAACACCTGATTGCATAACCAGAAAGTTTCGGGAGTTTATAAGTGGGAATTCAAGTAGGTCCTAGGATATCTTTCCGACAGATGCATGATATGAGATTGGGGTTCGACGTCTAGTGGTCCGCCTATCCACGGTTGGTTTTACAGTGGTCTCGTTGTGTCTTAAAGAGTCCTTGGCTATGCTGACTCGGGGACGCTTCGTATGTCATGTGCACTGCCTTGTACATGATGGTGATGTACGATCGAGCCCGTGTGGGCCTCACCACGAAAACTTCGGACGAAATCTCTATCTTATGTTTGTTCCGGCTTATTTTCTAAGCGAATCCTTTGTTTTGTTTTGAGTTGTGGTATTCGAGTTGCTTCGAAGTCAAATGTTGATTCCATACCTTTCCTAAGCGATGTTCTCATATTTCTATGTGAATACTAATCCTTCATGATAATCGAGATTGTCATGTCAATCCTTTTCAACCGGCGTGCTTCTCTTTAAGTGGATCCGATCATTTTCAACATCCGCAAGATCAAATCTAAGTTTTCTCGATGGTATCCATTCCATCTGCCCAAGTTTCCTTTGTTTTCCCGCCCTCCCACCCTTTATTTTTATTCAAGGACTCAGACTTCTTAACCAAGTTTCCTTTTTATTGATGGGAAGTCTCTTCTTTCTTTCCTGTCAATGTTCTTATCCGGTAATTCTCAGGAAGATACTAACGGAGCTTCATGTTCATCATTCTTCTTTCTTTTCTTCTCCGGTGGATTCAATCCAAGATTTGTCAATCATATCATTTCCTCGTTTCAAATGATTTATCATGCCGATGCACCTCTTAATCATCCACTGCTCTCCATTCAATTGTTCCGGAGTGCTGAAGATATCCCAGAAGATTCAAGTTTCTATTCTTAATCCTTTGAAGTTATTTCGACGTCTTACCTTATTCAAGCCATTTAATTCAACCGGCGCAATCTATCTTTTAAATCGTTCAACGGTGCTTTCTTCTGAGTGGGCCTTAACCCACAGGTCTTTTCCCAGGATCTTACCTGACTCTTCTATTTTGCCGGTGTTACCCTCAAATTCTTCTCGACGTAAGAATGAATTATCATCAGTCATATGTATTTCTCCAAGATCTGTCAAATTCTTCTCATCGTTGGTTCAACCTTTCTAATTTTCATCTCGGAGTATCTCAACAATTCATGGTGGTGTTTATCATCTTCATTGTCAACATTTGAAGACCGAAGAAGAGTTTTCCTCCAAATCTTATATGTTCTCTCAAAGATCCATGGTTCTAGCTTCATGCCATCCTCTCATAATTATTTGCGATTGTGAGAATTCTTTTCAACCATCCGGAGCATTTCAGGAGTCTTTTCAGTTTGATTCTTCGGAGCCCATCATCTCAGAATTATTCATTGTCAGCTTTCAACTCTCGTCTCCAAATCTTACTGGTGCTTCATTCAAGTATTCTCTAATCAGCTCGGGATCTCTTTGTTAACTTGTATCTAAATTCTCTCAAGTATTTTCGTTCATTTGCTAATTCTTCCCAGTGTTTCTTTATCTTTTCTTAATTCATTTTCAATTCTTACGGTGGTTCTTCCAAGATTCTTCTTCCTTCGTTTATCATATCAATTTATTCGTTGTTTCAATCCTACCGGTGGTTCGTTGAAGACCTTCCCAAGTTGGCGCTATATCTATCTTAATGCTTTCTACGAAAATAAGTAGTATGCCAAATCCGTTTCTTGTCATCAATCTAAATTGGTGAAGGATACGCATAACGTAATTCCTATTATTGTTTCATCCAAGTGATTGATTCATTCTTCCAGAGTTTGTTCACGATGAGTAAATTATCGGTTCGAGATGCTTCGTCTTTTCTTTTCCGGAGTTCCAAGTTTTCCGAATGATCTCGTCACGAAGATCCATCTAAATCATTGCAAGGCTTCACCTTGTGTTTTCAACTTCTCTTTCTTTATATCATCCTTTTATTATCGGAGTTCTTTTCAGCTTCATCTTGCATTCCAAAGTGCATTTCTTCCTATCTTATCTTCTGAGGTGGTGTTATGTCACTCTTGACAATTTCCCTTCTTATGTCATGATTCAACAGTTGTTAAGAATGAGGTAGTTAAACCCATCTATTTCTTCGAGCATGAGCTCTTCTCAATCCATCAATCTCTTCATTGGAGTTATCTTGGGTATATTTCACCTAAAGCCTTTCCCTAAGGAATGTTGCTAATTGTGGTGTCTATCAATGATCCAAGTATTCCTTATCCTCCCTGTGAAATAAGTTTCTCGTCTCCTTGTTGATATCAATCCAATCTATTGTTTCTGTTAGTGGCAGAATTTCACCTCATAGTTTTGAGATGTTCTCCAAAATCCCACTACAAGCTTGTTCTTTTCGTTGTTGGTTTTCCAACAACTCCATTATAACCTTCTTTGCAAGGATGCTTTCCAAGTTCATTTGTGGCAGAAGTTGTCATTTTCTTCTTCGTTCTTTTGTTCCGACGATCTACCGTCTATTCTTTCTTCCGGAGGCATTGTGATGTTGCTCTTTTCTCTCATCATCTCGAATGGTGAGGATCATGTTCTTTCCTTTGCTTATCCATTCAACCGGAGTGTCGTGCCCTCTTTTCAAGTTCCTCCCATTCTGTCAAGTTTTACCTCCCTTCTCAACCGGAGTGCTGTCTGAAATCATTCTTACCCCTTGTGCCATTCTTTCAATAGTTTCGGAGGCACTATGTTGTTGTTTTCGTCAAGTATCCTCTCATCTTGTCAAAATCATGTTCAATTCCTTCCATTTTCAGTCGGAGTGTTCCCCAAATTATATATATCGTATTCCTTCTTTATCTTGTTTTAACCGGAGTGGTTTCAATATCTATCTGTCACTCAACTTCTTGGTTCTCGTCGTGTCCCATGTTTCTCTTATCTAACAGAGTGTTCGCAATCTCGTTAATCTCTATTGTATTCTTCTTTCAATGGTTTAACCTCCCAAGGTTCTTTGGTATCACTCGTTTGTCAAAGAAGCAACTTAGTTTACCTCTTCTCTTCCTCTTCCGTTTCCCTCTGGTGCCATCATAGATCTCGGGACGAGATCCTCTTGTAGTGCTGGAGTGTTGTAACACCCCAAGACCGATGTGCCAGGTGTCTTCCAGTTATTTGATGTTGTTGCCTTGTCATTCGCTTGCGTGTTGCATCTTGTCATGTCATCATGTGCATTGCATCATCATGTTTTTGAAACTTGCATCCGTCCGGGTCTCCCCGTTCCTTCCGTTGTCAGTTCTGAGCCCAACCACACTTGCACGCGCCCGTGGCATGTCCGAAATAGTATTTTACAAGTGGCTGGAAACTTTTCTCGGAATTGGTTGTAAGTTGGCGTAAGATCTTATTATAGTGTAGATAAAACGCCTGTCAAATTTCATCACATTCAGAGTTCGTTTGATGCCCCAATAGATAAATATAGCGGCAATAGTAGCCGGAATTTTTGTCGGAAGTTTTCGGTCTCCGGAAACAGTTGCCGGGCCTCTCTCCCTCTCCTCTCTTCTCGGTCTATCTCTCCAACGCAACCCACCTAACCCCTCCTTGCATAGTGCACCGACCCCCTCGAGTGCGCGTCCGAAGCTGTCTCGAACCCGACCCGAGCAGTAGTGACCGATGGGCCCGGATCATCCCCAAACATCTATAAAACATCTCCGTTTTTTATTTGGACTCCCTAGCTATTTATTCACGATCGTCCGATTGCGATCGGAGGAACGAGGTAGCCCCTAACCTAATCTGTGATGTATATATAGTCCACCCTTAGTCATTTTGGACAAACCCTAAAATCTAGGGACTTTGTCCCGTCGAGCAGCCGCCACCCACCGCATCTTCCTCGGGATCCCCATCACCCCAATCCAGCGCCTCCACTATTTTTTTCTTTTCCGATCCAACCACCTCCGCCTCAACTCTCTTCCATCCAGCCACCCGTCCCCGCCACAGATCAAGCCACGGCCACTCCTACACAGCCTCGCGCATGAGTGCCCAAGCCCCTCGATCCAGCCAAGGAGGACGCCGCCATGGATGCTAGGGACTCCCTCGTGCGCCTCCTCCCTCCATCTCGTCATCAGTCGTACATGAGCTCGATCAGGAGAGGTGCTCCCGATCGTGCGTGCCTCTGCCTCATCTCTGACCACTGTGGTCTTCGCAGACGCCGTCGACGTCCACCACCACGTGCGCCCGAGCCTCCCCTCGAGTTCCACTGCCTCTGTGCCTGCAAGTCGCCGTCGTTCCCAACTGCCTCGTCAGCCCTGTCGTTCAAGACGGACGCCACCAGGAGCTCTTTGAGTCTCGCTCCGTCGCCGTCTTGCGAGCTTGCCAGAGCCCTCCATCTCGACCCGTCCCGCTTGCTGGTAACGCGCCGTCGCTCTGCATCGAGCGTTGACCCTGCACGCGCGCACCACTTCTTCTCTGCATCGCCTTGTACCTCCTCACTCGCGCCCGCCGCGTCTGTCATCTGCAGGAGCCAGGGTCGCCGCCTCCTTCAGTTCGTCAAGCCGCCCATCAGGATCGTGCCCCGTCCCCGATCTGGACCGGATCACCTCTGCTCCGCCGCCCACTGACTGGATCCGCCCCGTTTCGGCCAGTTCCCGCCGACCCCTCCGCCCGGATTTGCCATCTCCGTCTCCCTGCCATCGTCTCTGGTGAGCCGCCGCGCCAAGTTCTCCTGCGTCCGCTCCCTGTTTTCCTGCTCGAACCGTTGTCACGTGCTTCGCGTTCACCACACCTTGCCAGCGCCAAGGCCCAGCCTCCCCGGCCCATCCACGCGAAACCAGCCCATTGTGAGCAGCCGCCCTAACCCCCATTGTGCACGGTTGGGCCAGCCAGTTTCGGCCCAACTCCTATTTTTTCAGAGGACAAATTTGTTAATTATCAGGAGAACGGCAGTTTTGCAGAAAAGCCCTTGCACTTCATGCATTTAATAACTCATAAACCATGCATCATATGTAAAAACTTTATATATGTAAAATGCATAGAATTTTGTGTAGATTAATAATTTTCAACTTTTATCCATGTTCAAAATGTTTAAAATGTTGTTTTATTAAATTTGCTCATATGCCATGCTACAATGTTTTATTTCATAACTAAATAACCGTAGCTCCATTGTTAATAAACTTTATATGTAAATGGGGTAGAAAAATGCATAGATTAACATGGTGGCATTACTTCGCATATTTAATAAATATAAAATTTTGTATATGGCAGAACAGTACCAAATCTAAAATATGCACATGGGGATTTTCCGAAATTGTTGTTTGTTGTTCCGGCCTCATTTAAACTTGTCTAGATAGGTAGTTCTCAAATGCTTCACCTCTTGCCATGTTAATCAACATTTAATTTTGTTGGGTACATAAACGGGAGAGAACTAAATAAGTCATGTGGTGTTTCTTCAATATGCAACTCGTTGCATACTGAGCTCCACTTAACTTGTAGTGTTGTTTGTTGCACTTTGCCATGCCATGCCTCTTTAAACCGGACATGCATCATACTTGGTTGTGCATCAGGCCATGTTTATGTGATGGTTGTTTACTATGTTGCTTGCTTCTTTCTGGGTTGCTTCTCTCGTTAGCTTCGGTTTCGTTCCGGAGTTGTGAGGATCTGTTCGACTATGTCTGTTTGTCTTCTTCATGGACTCGTTCTTCTTCCTTGCGGGATCTCAGGCAAGATGACCATACCCTCAAAATCACTTCTATCTTTGCTTGCTAGTTGTTCGTTCTATCGCTATGTCGCGCTACCTACCACTTTCTATATCATGCCTCTCATATTGCCATGTCAAGCCTCTAACCCACCTTCCTAGCAAACCGTCGTTTGGCTATGTTACCGCTTTTGCTCAGCCCCTCTTATAGCGTTGCTAGTTGAAGGTGAAGATGAAGTTTGGTCCATGTTGGAACATGGATATGTTGGGATATCACAATATCTCTTATTTAATTAATGCATCTATATACTTTGTAAAGGGTGGAAGGCTCGGCCTTATGCCTGGTGTTTTGTTCCACTCTTGCCGCCTTAGTTTCCGTCATACCGGTGTTATGTTCCTTAATTTTGCGTTCCTTACGCGGTGGGTGTTATGGGAACCCCTTGACAATTCGCTTTGAATAAAACTCCTCCAGCAAGGCCCAACCTTGGTTTTACATTTGCCTAACAACCTATTACCCTTCCCTTGGGTCGGCCAACCCGAGGGTCATCTTTATTTTTAACCCCCCCGGGCCAGTGCTTCTCTAAGTGTTGGTCCGAACCGGGCAGCCTGCGGGGCCAGCTCGGGGCAACTTGAGGGCTGGTTTTACTCGTAGCTTGACCTATCCGGTGTGTCCTGAGAATGAGATACGTGTGACTCCTATCGGGATTGTCGACACATCGGGCGGCTTTGCTGGTATCATTTTACCATTGTCGAAATGTCTTGTAACCGGGATTCCGAGACTGATCGGGTCTTCCCGGGAGAAGGAATGTCCTTTGTTGACTGTGAGAGCTTGTGATGGGCTAAGTTGGGACGCCCCTGCAGGGTTTAAACTTTCGAAATCCGTGACCACGGTTATGTGGCAGATGGGAATTTGTTAATGTTTGGTTGTAGAGAACTTGACACTTGACTTAATTAAAATGCTTCAACCGCGTGTGTAGCCGTGATGGTCTCTTTTCGGCGGAGTCCGGGAAGTGAACACGGTCTTCTGTTATGCTTGAACATAAGTAGTTTCAGGATCATTTCTTGATCACTTCTAGCTTCTCGACCATTGCGTTGCTTCTCTTCTCGCTCTCATTTGCGTATGTTAGCCACCATATTTGCTTAGTGCTTGCTGCAGCTCCACCTCATTACCCTATCCTACCCATAAGCTTAAATAGTCTTGATCTCGCGGGTGTGAGATTGCTAAGTCCTCATGGCTCACATATACTTCCAAACAGTTGCAGGTGCCGGTGATTCCAGTGCAGGTGACGCAACCGAGCCCACGTGGGAGCTAGATGAAGATCTTATTCGATGTTTTATGTATTTTCCTGTTGATCAGTAGTGGAGCCCAATTGGGACGATCGGGGATCTAGCATTTGGGGTTGTCTTCTTTTACTTTGGTTCCGTAGTTGGACCTTGATTGTATTATGGATGATGTATGTTTAACTTGTATTTGTGTGAAATGGCGATTGTAAGCCAACTCTTTATCCCTTCCTTATTCAGTACATGGGATTTTGTGGAGATTACCCCTCTTGCAACAAACCTACCATGAGGCTATGCCTCTAAGTCGTGCCCCGACATGTGGGAGATATAGCTGAATTGTGGGTGTTACAGTTTGTTTGACCGTTTTAAATCCCTTCAATATGTTGAGGCTATGTTCGGCCAATCTACGTGGGATTCCTGGCATATCAGAAGGGTGCCAGGCAAATATATCCCAGTTTTCGCGCAGAAATTCTCGTAGAGAGATGTCGATCGTTGGGTCTAGTTGTGCCCCAATAGATGCTGTCTTCTTGGGGTCCGTTGGATGGACTTGGAATTTGACTATTTCTACAGCTGATTTGATG
The DNA here is from genome assembly GCF_056163025.1 of Triticum urartu. Taxonomy (NCBI): domain Eukaryota; kingdom Viridiplantae; phylum Streptophyta; class Magnoliopsida; order Poales; family Poaceae; genus Triticum; species Triticum urartu. Next base: position 285,227,984 of record NC_141877.1, read on the forward strand.
GAGGTGGATTTGGGTCGTTTGTCCAAGATTATGTTGTCCTTATCCAATGTGGAGCGTAATGCGGTTAATTCTTCGGCCATGAGGACTTCAGATAATGCCTCAAGGGCTAGCAATGTGGTTTTGTTTTCGGCGTGGAGTGCTATGCCCGGATCATTAGCGAGAGTGATTATGCCATTGGGCCCTGACATCTTGAGCTTCATATACCCATAGTGAGGTATAGCTTGGAAGCGTGTAAATGCGTTCCGCCCCAATAGGGTGTGATATCCACTGTTGAAAGGGGCCACTTGGAAGGTTAGTTCTTCGGTCCGATAGTTCTCCGGTGTGCCGAACACCACGTCGAGTGTGATTTTTCCCGCGCATCGCGCCTCCTGACTGGGAATAATTCCCTAGAAGGTCGTGCTACTGTGCTTGATGCGGCTCCTGTCTATTTCCATTTTACTGAGTCTATCCTCGTAGATGAGATTTAGTTCGCTGTCGCCGTCCATGAGAACCTTGGTGAGTTGGAAGCTTTCCACGATCGAACTGAGGACCAAGGCGGCTGGTGCCCGAATTGTCCTGAATTTTGGTTCATCCTTGGCATTAAAAGTTATGGCCGTGTCGTTCCAAGGGTTTGTTGCTACGATTTGGCAGACTTCGGCAAGGTCGCGGAGTGCCCTTTTACGCTTATTGTTTGAAGCAAAGGTCTCGAAGACCGTCAGTACTCTGGGGTTGTCGTATTCTGGAGTATATTGCTCTGGGTTATTTTTGGTGAGGATATCGTCGCCGCTCTTGCCCACCTGCCGGAGTATCCAACATGCTCTAAGGCTATGAGTTGATATAGTATCCGGTGTTGTGTGTAGCCTGCATGGTCCATCAAGCCATCCCTCCAGAACAGTTCCGTGTTCCGTAATGGGCTTATATTTCTTTGTTATTGGGCCGGGCGTGCCACTAGGTGCGTCCTTTTCACCTGAACGAGGGGTTGGGTGGAAACCGGTGGTTCCCAACCGGCTGCCTATGTTTTCCAGGCGCTTTCCATTATGCAGTACTTGTATACTATGGTTGCCAACTCTGCAAAGCATTCTATGTGACAACGGTTGATGGGGTTGAGGATTCCTTCATCCGTGCAATTGCTGCGGAACACTGTGATCGCGTCTTCGTCGTGGCAATCTTCAATCTTATCTTTGACAAGGAGGAATCTAGCCCAGAAGTGGTGGGTCGTTTCCTTATACTGTTGTCATATGCCCTTGAGAGCGCTTATGTCTGGGTGGCTAGGTGGATTGAAGTCCGAACCCTGACCCAAATTAGGATCCGGCGTTTGACGAATCTCCGGATTTAGTAGTTTGGGCTCCGGGTTGTCAACTGATTTTTTGGGCAGCACAGGACCTTTCTTTCTGCAGGTAGGTGTCCGGCTCTTCAAGTTCAGAGATCCGAATGTATTTCGTCCTTAATATAGAGGAAGAGTTGTCGTCTTGCTCCTCTACTACCGCTATTTGATGGGTGATCGGTGGAGTTTTAATTTCTCTCTGGTCGGGTTTAAGCCCAATCCGATCATAGTCTGTGGCAACCCCCAGGGCGGTGATGTGATCTAGGAGCTCGTTTAAAGATGACAGCTCCATCGGATCCATCTGCTTGGAGTACTTAGAGTCAACCTGGAGAGGATTTTTGATGACCCAAAAAGTCATCGTCGGCTTAATGGCCGAACATGCGGTCATAATGAAGCCGCCCAGCCGGAGGGTTTGGCATGAGGCCAGTGTTCCTCCGGAGGTGACGTTGTCCTTGAGAACAAGGTGAGACATCGATCCCATCTTTTGACGGCATAGTGGAACTCTCAATGAAAGCACCAATGTCGGTGTCAGAACCGGCGGATCTCGGGTAGGGTGTCCCGGACTATGCGTCTAGGATCGATGGTAACAGGAGACGAGGGACACAATGTTTACCCAGGTTCGGGACCTCTCTATGGAGGTAATACCCTACTTCCTGCTTGATTGATCTTGATGAATATGAGTATTACAAGAGTTGATGTACCACGAGATCATAATGGCTAAACCCTAAAAGTCTAGTCTAGCTATGATTATTCGGGGGCCTCTACGGACCTAGCCCTCCGGTTTATATAGGCACAGGAGGGATCTAGGGTTACACAAGGTCGGTTACAGAGAAAGGAATCTTCATAGTTGATCGCCAAGCTTGCCTTCCACGCCAAGGAGAATCCCATCTGTACATGGGTAGAGTCTTCGGTCTTCGTATCTTCACAGCCCATCAGTCCGGCCCATATCCAATAGGTCGTACACCCGAGGACCCCTTAGTCCAGGACTCTCTCAGATGCCATAGTTGGGGAACGCAGTATTTCAAAAAAATTCCTATAATCACGCAAGATCTACTTAGGAGATGCATAGCAACGAGAGGGGGAGAGTGTGTCTATGTACCCTCGTAGACTGAAAGCGGAAGCGTTTAGTAACGTGGTAGATGTAGTTAAACGTCTTCGCCATCCAACCGATCAAGTACCGAACGGACGGCACCTTCGCGATCTGCACATGTTCAGCTCGGTGACGTCCCTCGTACTCTTGATCCAGCTGAGGCCAAGGGTGAGTTCCGTCAGCACGATGGTGTGTTGACGGTGATGACGAAGTTACCGACGCACGGCTTCGCCTAAGCACTACGACAATATGATCGAGGTGTAAAACTATGGAGGGGACACCGCACACGGCTAAAGATCAACTTGTGTGTCTATATGGTGCCCCCCTCCCCCGTATGTAAAGGAGGGGAGGAGGAGGCCGACCGGCCCTAGGGGCGCGCCCAAGGGGGGATTCCTACTCCAAGTAGGAATCGGCTCCCCCTTTCCTAGTCCAAGTAGGAGAAGAAGGAAGGAGAGGGAGAGGGAGAGGGAAAGAGGGGTCCCGCCCCCTCCCCTGGTCCTATTCGGAGTCCCCTTGGGGGACGGGGCGCCACTTTCTGGCTGCTTCCCTCTCTCTCTGTTGGGGATCGTTGCAGAAATTAAAAAAAAATCTACGCATCACCAAGATCAATCTATGGAGTAACTAGCAATGAGAAAGAAGGGAGTGCATCTTCATACCCTTGAAGATCGCGAGTCGGAAGCGTTGCAAGAACGCGGTTGGAGGAGTCGTACACGTAGCGATTCAGGTCGCGGCTGAATCTGATCTAAGCACCGAACAACGGCGCCTCCGTGTTCAACACACGTGCAACCCGGTGACGTCTCCCACGCCTTGATCCAGCAAGGAGGAGGGAGAGGTTGAGGAAGAAGGCTCCCACAGCAGCACGACGGCGTGGTGGTGATGGAGTGGCAGTTCTCCGGCAGGGCTTCGCCAAGCTCACGCGGAGGAGGAGAGGTGTTGGGGAGGGGAGGGGTTGCGCCTTGGATGTGGTGCTGCAGCCCTCACCTCGCCCCTCTATTTATAGGGACATGGGGAAAGGGGGCCGGCCCCTCTAGATGAGATCTAGAGGGGGGGGGGGGGGCGGCGGCCAAGGGGGAGGGGGCTTGCCCCCCAAGCAAGGGTGGCGCCCCCCTTTAGGGTTCCCCCAAACCCTAGGCGCATGGGTCCTAGGGTGGGATGGTGCCCAGCCCACTAGGGGCTGGTTCAATTCCACCTACAGCCCATAAGGCCCTCCGGGGCAGGTGGACCCTCCCGGTGGACCCCCGGAACCCCTCCAGTGGTCCCGGTACAATACCGGCATACCCCCGAATATTTCCGGTGACCGTATGGTGACTTCCCATATATAAATCTTCACCTCCAGACTATTCCGGAACTCCTCGTGTCGTCCGAGATCTCATCTAGAACTCCGAACAACATTCGATAATCACATATAGATCTTCCTAATAACCCTAGCATCATCGAACCTTAAGTGTGTAGACCCTACGGGTTCGGGAACCATGCAGACATGACCGAGACAACTCTCCGGCCAATAACCAACAGCGGGATCTGTATACCCATGTTGGCTCCAAGATGTTCCATGATGATCTCATCGGATGAACCACGATGTCGAGGATTCAAGCAATCCCGTATACAATTCCCTTTGTCAATCGGTACGTTACTTGCCTGAGATTCGATCGTCGGTATCCCAATACCTCGTTCAATCTCGTTACCGGCAAGTCACTTTACTCGTTCCGTAACAAATCATGTCGTGACCAACCCTTTAGTCACATTGAGCTCATTACGATGGTGTCTTACCGAGTGGGCCCAGAGATACCTCTCCATCATACGGAGTGACAAATCCCTGTCTCGATTCGTGCCAACCCAACAGACACTTTTGGAGATACCTGTAGTGCACCTTTATAGCCACCCAGTTACGTTGTGACGTTTGGCACACCCAAAGTATTCCTACAGTATCCGGGAGTTGCACAATCTCATGGTCTAAGGAAAAGATACTTGACATTAGAAAAGCTCTAGCAGACGAACTACATGATCTTGTGCTATGCTTAGGATTGGGTCTTGTCCATCACATCTTTCCCTTAATGATGTGATCCCGTTATCAATGACATCCAATGTCCATAGTCAGGAAACCATGAACATCTATTGATCAACGAGCTAGTCAACTAGAGGCTCACTAGGGACATGTTGTGGTCTATGTATTCACACATGTATCACGATTTCCGGATAATACAATTATAGCATGAACAATAGACAATTATCATGAACAAGGAAATACAATAGACAACTAGAGGCTCACTAGGGACATGTTGTGGTCTATGTATTATTGCCTAGGGCATATTTCCAACACTCTCCCCTAAAGCCCACAAAGGCCCATTACTTCCCGGGGGGTTCCGGTAACCCCTCCGTCACTCCGGTTTTATCTGAAACTATCCGGAACACTTTTGGTGTCCGAATAACATGGTCCAATATATCAATCTTTATGTCTCGTCCATTTCGAGACTCCTCATCATGTCCGTGATCTTATCCGGGACTCCGAACAACCTTCGGTACATCAAATCACATAACTTATAATACAAATTGTCATCGAATGTTAAGCGTGCGGACCCTACGGGTTCGAGAACTATGTAGACATGACTGAGATACATCTCTGGTCAATAATCAATAGCGGAACCTGGGTGCTCATATTGGTTCCTACATATTCTGCGAAGATCTTTATCGGTCAAACGACATAACAACATACCTAGTTCCCTTTGTCATCGATATGTTACTTTCCCGAGATTCGATCGTCGGTATCACCATACCTAGTTCAATCTTGTTACCGACAAGTCTCTTTACTTGTTCCGTAATGCATCATCCCGTAACTAACTCATTAGTCACATTGCTTGCAAGGCTCATAGTGATGTGCATTACCGAGGTGGTCCAGAGATACCTCTCCGATACACGGAGTGACAAATCCTAATCTCGATCTATGCCAACTCAACAAACACCATCGGAGACACCTGTAGAGCATCTTTATAATCACCCAGTTACGTTGTGATGTTTGATAGCACACAAGGTGTTCCTCCGGTATTTGGGAGTTACATAATCTCATAGTCATAGGAACATGTATAAGTCATGAAGAATGCAATAGTAGAAGAACTAAACGATCATTATGCTAAGCTAACGGATGGGTGTTGTCCATCACATCATTCTCTAATGATGTGATCCCGTTCATCAAATGACAACACATGTCTATGGCTAGGAAACTTAACCATCTTTGATTAATGATCTAGTCAAGTAGAGGCATACTAGGACACTATGTTTGTCTATGTATTCACACATGTACTAAGTTTCTGGTTAATACAATTCTAGCATGAATAATAAACATTTATCATGATATAAGGAAATATAAATAACAACTTTATTATTGCCTCTAGGGCATATTTCCTTCATACAGAATGTTCTAAATATCTTTAGACCATTATATATATATAGATTAGCATCCCCGAAAACATTTCCCACCTATATATAATTTATCAGTAATACCCGGTATTACCCAATACTCTTCAAAACTCTTCCGGTGACCCCGAAATGGTTCTGGAATTTCTCAGAACTATTCCGAATATTCATGAAACAATTCCACAAATATATTCCCGTGATCCCGTCCTACTAAAACTCACCAGGTTGTGATGCCTTAAGCTTGTGACCTTGTAGATTCGGTAACTCATAGACATGAACAAAGCCGTTCATTCAATGACCGACAGAGGGACCATGGACGTCTGTATCGATCCCTATGAGCAAAAGAATGATATTTTAGTGAACCTTAGGTTATCATGTGATGTTCCCTTTTCTTCGCGGCACTTAACAAAACCCGGGTTGCATTGGTATCCTCCCGAGTCATCACTACGCTCGTTATACCGAAATCCTTGTTATCGGTTTTGTTCTTCTTCCTCGTTGTTGTGTTCTGGCATTCCCATGATGAGGCCATGTGTGTCTGTCTAGAGTATGATTGATGCCATCACAATGAGAGGGTCCTAAGAATATCTCTCCATCGTGGAGGAGCAAATTCCACTCTCAAGCTATCTAGCCACTTGCCAAACTTTCCGATAAACCTGTAAGTTGTCGTTATGATCACCATCTTATATGTGATGTTTGAGCAACCCCAAAGCCCACCGTACAGTAAGAACTGACCACGATACTATCATGGTCTAAGGAGCAATTTCACATGTTAACAATCCATGTTATTACAATTGAATATAGATTATATTAACTCAATTCATAAAAACAAGATTAGGTCGGTTCGATATATATATGTTCATTCTTCCAACGTCATATTCTCAATGTTGTTTTAGGATCATCATTACACTTAACGATATCCTAAGATCCAGAAAACATGATCACCAACAACACTTGAGCTAGTCTTAGAGGCGAGACTAGGAACCTTTTTATTTTACCATTTATCATTCCACACGTGCATATGAGTTTTCCATTGAATCGCATAATCCAGGATCATAGCAGTTATATCATAGAATATAAACTCTTTAATTATGAATATGGAAATATAATAGTACAAATATTATTGCTTCTAGGGCATATTTCCAACACTAATATTGATCCCCTATACTTGTGGGTCATCAAACGATTGGTATGATGTGTGTGTTCAACCGAGCATTGATAGTTTGCAACTATGATCGCAGGAGACGACACATGATGCTAATGAGAGGGAACCTAGGGGTTTGGAACATAAGCTCACGGTGACCATGCCAATGGAGTCTTACGGGCTATAGGAAGTTCAGCGACAATGAATTCTAGCGGCGGAGAGACAATGTCGTAGGGGGAGTAGAGGAAGAAGGCATATTTGTAATCGTTCTCAACTTAATCTAGTAGGCATGGAAGAAAAGGACGGTGTGTCAAAGGCATTAGGCTCATCCATGCGGGTTGGGTGGATATTTATCATGGTAGTGCCATGACATGCTCTTTGGTGGCTCTTAGTTTTCAGGAAAAGGAGGAAAGGTAAGGAAAATGACATACCTGAGGCGGCTCATATGGTAGGAAAGGTAGAGCTAGGGTTTTCGGGCTCATGTGAGGCTTTATGGAGGCTGGAGTGCGGGGCAGGTGGGAAGCATGCAGCTGACGTTTGTGTCGCCCTCTCTCGGAGAGAGGAAGAAGACGACGAAACATGGTAAAAGGAGGATGACTGGGTTGTGGGTACTTGGTGGGGTGCGGCTCGTCCTTCTGGGTCCTACACGAGCCAAATGGGACGGTTGTACATTGATGATTTGGTTTTTCAATTTTTCCAAATAGAAAATAGAAAAGGGAAAGGAAGGAATTTATTTGGAGGGCCAAATAATTTCTAGAGGAGTTTGACAATTTTATGTTGGGCTCTCTGACATGTTTCCGAGCTCCACTAAAATTTCTTAAATGTTTGGCAAAGTTTCGAGAAGGATTTGAATTTTAAAGAGAAGAAAGGCATGTAGGTGGTTTGAACTAGGGCTAAGATATAAAAGATCCTACCCCTCCTGTCGGTGTCAAAACCGGCGGATCTCGGGTAAGGGGTCCCAAACTGTGCATCTAAGGCGGATGGTAACAGGAGGCAGGGGACACGATGTTTTACCCAGGTTTGGGACCTCTTGATGGAGGTAAAACCCTACGTCCTGCTTGATTATTCTTGATAATATGAGTAGTACAAGAGTTGATCTACCACGAGATCAGAGAGGGTAAACCCTAGAAGCTAGCCTATGGTATGATTGTATGTTGTCCTGTGGACTAAAACCCTCTGGTTTATATAGACACCGGAGCGGGCTAGGGTTACACGGAGTCAGTTACAAGGAAGGAGATCTACATATCCGTATTGCCAAGCTTGCCTTCCACGCCAAGGAGAGTCCCATCCCGACACGGGACGAAGTCTTCAATCTTGTATCTTCATAGTCCAACAGTCCGGACAAAGGATATAATCCGGCTGTCCGGATACCCCCTAATCCAGGACTCCCTCAGTAGCCCCTGAACCAGGCTTCAATGACGATAAGTCCGGCACGCAGATTGTCTTCGGCATTGCAAGGCGGGTTCCTCCTCCGAATACTTCATAGAAGATCTTGAAGACGAGGATCGTGTCCGGCTCTGCAAAATAAGTTCCACATACCATCGTAGAGGGAATAATATTTACACAAATCTAATCTGCTGACGTACCCCGTAGTGTGACATCACACCACAGCCAGGTCTTTATTCGAATCGTTTTTCGTAACCTATCTCAGCGTTTTTCGCGAGGCGGTTTCCTTGGCACGTCTTGTCGAAGCAGAGACCGTGTCCCCTTATTACAGGATTCCCATTAATACGGACGTGGGTAACCCAACCGTGCCTATTAGTAGGACTCCTAAATCTTAGGCAAGTCCCAAACGGCCACGAGGAGGATGCTTGATATTCACCCTCTTTATAAAGGGGACAAGGCCTTTTCCTCTCAGTCTTAATCGAGTCCGCCTCTCATATCGAGTTCCAACACCCAAAGCTCAGGTTTAGGCGCTTCGGACCTTCAACTATGTCCGGATCCAACCTTCAAGGTCGGTGGATGCCTTCCTCCGTCACAGAGGAGGACATCAAGAAGTTGAGAGAGGCCAGATATCTGACCGCCGAAATTTCGCATCGGCTGCGTGCCCGAGGGCAGGTCGTCCCTACTCCCGAACCCAACGAGAGCGTTGTGTTCGTCTTCCACTTCCTCCGAGGACTAGGCCTTGCTCTGGATCCCTTTGTTTGGGGTCTTATGTTCTATTACGGGCTACATTTTCACGAGCTGGCCCCGGATTCCCTTCTTCACATCTCGACATTTATTGTCGTATGCGAGGCCTTCCTCCGCATTACCCCTCACTTCGGCCTGTGGCTCAAGACCTTCGATGTGAAGCCGAAGATGATCGAGGGGCAGCACGCAGCGTGCGGAGGCGCTTCAATAAGCAAAATTGCTGACACTCCCTGGCCTGAGGGTTACTTCCCAGAGGTGTCCAGATTGTGGCAGCGGGAGTGGTTCTACATCACAGCTCCCAGAAGTGCCAAGTGGGTAGTTGCACCCGCCTTCCGCTCAGCCCCCCCACCACAACTGATGTCATGGATCAGCAGGGGCTGAGCTAGGGTCCAGCCAAGGGCGTGCCAATACTGCAAAGCCATATCTGAGATCTCTTCGGGAGAGATATCAGTCTGGTTATTGTAGTGCAAGTTATGCTAGTCCGTCAAGTCCAGATTTGCAAACGTCGGCCCCTTCGCATGTGGGAATTCAACCCGAAAGGACCGCGAGCTATCCAACATTTCCTCGGCATGACGCACGAAGAGATGTACAAATTGTTCTTCGGACCACAAATAATGTGTCCGGACATCACTGAGGATGCAGGTCTGAGCTGCAATCGCCCGGATACCCAAGTAAGTAGCCCCGCATCCGAACACACTATCCGTTTTATTCATAGAAACATTGCCCTAAAAAAGAAAAACACTATCCGGCCCCCCTCCCTGAGACCTCACCAAATCCCGTGCTAACCAGGATGCTGGAGATCGCGCCTTATCAAGCGCCCTTGGGAGAAGATAAAGGGGGGAACAAGGAGGTTAGCGCCTCCGCGAAGGAGGTTAGCCGGGGAGGAGGGACTGAAACTTCCTCTCCCCAGGGAAGGAAGAGGACCGCCTCCGAGGACCCGGAGACAATGGTCTCCAAACGGGGGAAGAAATCTTCGCCAGAGGATCCTGCCTCGGGGGCTACCCTGGCCGCACTATGCCCTCAAGGGGATCAACCCTCCATCGAGCTGTAAGTAAAAGGGTACATAATAATGAAAATATCTCGCTTTACTTCTGAGGAAAACAACCGAAGCATTTATCTTGCAGTTCAGATCTTAGCCCTTCTCAGCAGAGCTCGTCTTCAGGGGATCTTCTTCCAGAGATGATGGAGAGCGAAACACCTCCCCCTGCCACACCGCCTCACGAGGCGGGCGACCCCGAGGCATCGTCGCGGAGGGTTTCTCCTGATCCGGCAAGGCCAGAAGGTAATCCTATGGCCACCCGAAGTCCTCAGTATCCGGCTCTTGAAGAGAGCAATCAAAAGAGTCCGACATCATCTGGTGTGCGGTCGGACGTACTGAGGGATCTGCTAGAGCAAGCGGCTATCTCAGAAGAGCACCGCACGTTGATGGGTACGGTGATTGAAAGGATTTCGTCCGCCGAAAGCGGGTTGCATGAAGCCTTTGTGAGTCTACTGAAGGGTTTTGAGGTACGTGAAATGATGTACATTTTTGACAGTACCGCACATTTTTAGATGTGCCATGTGTAGATAGTAGCCCCTGAGACTCTGGTTGTCGTCGAAAACGGCAGCAAACAGAGGATCATAGTCCCAGGTAATAACCAGACCGCCTTTATGTGCAGGTGGTTGAAGCTCCGGTGGCTAGCCGGACTGATGGGTTTGCCGAACTAAGGCGGCAGCTGGATGCGGCAGATGCCGACATCGTGCTTGTCAACAAGCGGCTTGACGAGGCACAGGGTCAGTGATTTTTCTGGTGATCGTCACATAGTAAGAGCACCATGATGACAATATCTTTAATATGTTGTGACTGCAGATGGAGCTGCCACCGTGGAGACCCTTCGGGCGGAACTTGCCCAAGCCAAGGAGCACGCAAGGAGCAGCAATACGGCCGCTTTAAAGGCGGTCGAGGGTTTAAGGGCTGAACAGGCCGCACATTACGAGAGCAAAGAAAAAATTGCCAAGATGGCCGTGGAGTTAAAAGATGCCGCTGACTGTTACCGTCTTCTTGAAGAGGAAAACCGGGCGAAGGCGACGGACCTGGAGAAGGCCCAGGTGGCTGCCAAGGAAGCCCGCTCCAAAATTAGAGCGACGAAGGAGGAGCTGAATCAAGCTGCGGATATCGTTTCTGGGAAGCCCTTCTTGTTACAGACTACGTTCGGAGATCCAAAATATGCTCCTCTAGACCGGCTATGGATTTCCGCGGACGAGTACATGGATTTGGCTGCAAGTGCTGCTGATGCGGCCGAGCACTTCAAGGATCAGAAGGGTCCTGAAGTGGAGAAGCTGTTCTGGTCACAGTTTCACGCTCCAGTCCGTCTGCTGTCGCTGAATGAGCGATTGACCGGTTGGGCCGAGCTCCATAGATTATCCGGACTTGCCATGAGGTCCGTAGTGGATCATCTGTGGCCAGGAGGGCCAAGGCCGAATAGCTACTTTAGCTTGGTGCAACAATTACTTGGTGTTGTGCCACACATCGATGCTGTAAAGAGGTCGGCGTGCATAGAGGGCTCGCGGATGGCGCTTGCCCGTGTCAAAACATACTGGGCGGAGATGGATGCCATCACTGTTGCGGCACAGGGTTCGTCCATAGGCCGAGTGGCTGCCGAGCACTACTTTGAAGAAGTTCTTGAAGGCGCTCGTTTGATAGAGGCTCAGTGCTCGAAGAATATTATGTTTAAGTGACATGTATTCCCATTGTAAGAACAATGTTTTATTGAATTTATCAAGGATGTATTTATACTTTTGCCTGAAAGTGCTATGATGCCTCCTGTGCGGCCGTTTATGTATATATGTATATAACCTGAAAGATGACAGTCGTCGGCTTCAGCCCCCACGCATATAATGCGGGGGTGTTCGCAGAAGATGCATGTTCACACTTGATCCAACGTCTTGGTCCATTAAGGAGGTGATAGCGCAGCGAACTAGGCAATTGGACTATAATGCTTTAACACTTTTACTTAGCCAGAGGAGTTTGACAGTGGGGCTACTATATAGCCCCTGGTGGCTCCGCGCTCATCCGGATTCGGGGCGCGTACATGCCTGGCCGGGAAACGGCCCTTCGTAAAGGCGGAGGAATCCCGAAGATTCCGCTAGGTCATCGAGTGGTTGACCAGTCTCACGCTATATCATGACAGTTAGTTTTCGGCTTTCTCTACTGAGGTGCTCGTCTGGATGAACCAAGGCACAATCGCAGTAGTTCTCCTGGTGCCGCCTTAGCCGATAGAGCGGAAAGTAAGGCAGCAAAACACAAGAGCCAGGCAAACCCAACATTTGACCAAAGACATGATTCGGAGCTGATGCATATAAGGCCAAACTCGCGACGCCAAACACTCCCTAGGGTATTCGGTCTTTATGTTGTAAACCGGGTCGAAACAGTGCCCTTTGTAATAAGCCCCTGGTGTCCAGGTATGTGCACTATTTTGACGTGTCCACATGCCAATACGTCAGCATCCTTCTCAATTGTACTAAGAATCCGAGGGATGTGTATCAATAAGAGACAGTAAAAAAGGTTTACGCAGGGTCTTAATCTAAAAAGAATCCTTGGAACGGGTCCCTGCTGCACATCTACGCCTGTGTCTCCGTTGTGCCGTATTCTAGATGGGTGTAGCACGATGGTCATCTGTATCAATTACATATAGCTGTGCTGGACTCGTCCAACCGCGTCCGTGGTCTTAATGACCTGTCAGATGCTTTAGTTGGTGAGGCCGTTTAGTGTGCGGCTGCCAAGGCAGCCGCACGGTCTTCCGCGCGCAAGGAGCGCTCAATATTTCCATTTACTGTAATGATGCCACGTGGACCGGGCATCTTAAGCATGAGAGAAGCGTAATGCAGTATTGGGTTAAAGCGAGCGAAAGCTGCGCGTATGAGTAGTGCTTGATAACCACTTTGGAACGGAGCGATGTGGAACGTTAAATTTTCACTGCGGAAGTTATCGGGAAAGACGAATATAACCTCTAGTAGTAGGGAGCCCGTGCAATGGGCCTCTGGCCCTGGCGTTACTCCTTTAAAGTTAGTATTGCTGCAGCTAATTTTTGTTGGGTCTATCCCCATTTGCGGACTGTGTCCTGATATATCAGGTTTAAACTGCTGCCGCCGTCCATCAGGACTTGTGTGAAGTGGTATCCGTCAATTATTGGGTCTAATACCAAGGCAGCCCATCCTGCACACCGGATACTTGCCGAGTAACCCTGATGGTCAAAGGTGACCGGTTGGGACGACCAGTGGCAGAACTCCGCGGTGATAGGCCCTGGGGCATGTGTCTCTAGGAGTGCCGCTTTGTTTCTCCCCTTTGTCACGTGTAACACGTTTACTGTTTTGACTTCTGGTGAGAATTTCTTCTGTTCCCCAGTGCTTTGCTTGCGAGGCTTGTCCTCGTCTTCGCTTGGTGTATCCTGCCCCTTATGTTCGGCATTGAGCTTGCCGGACTGCTTGAAGACCCAACATTCTCTATGGGTATGATTTGTAGGTTTATCGGGGGTGCTGTGGATCTGACATATTTTATCCAGAATCTTGTTTAGGCTGGACAGTTCATCTCTGTTGCCTTTGGAGGGCAGCTTTTGTTGACCTGGTCGAGAGCTTCTAAATTCGGCGTTTACTGCCGTGCTCTTCGGGCTGTCTTCTTTATTCCGGCGCTTGTTTTTGCTTCTTCGTGGTTTCCCGTTTTCGTCCCTGACTTCAGATGTACTTGGGTTGCTGGTGCTGCATCGGGCTAACCAGCTGTCCTCGCCTGCGCAAAAGCGGGTAACGAGGCTTGTTAATGTTGCCATTGTTCTTGGCTTTTCTTGGCCGAGGTGTCTGGCAAGCCATTTGTCTCGAACGCTGTGCTTAAAAGCTGCTAAGGCGTCGGCGTCTGGGCAGTCGACTATTTGGTTCTTTTTAGTGAGAAACTTGTTCCAAAGCTTTCGGGCTGACTCTCCGGGATGTTGAGTTATATGACTCAAATCGTTTGCATTCGGTGGTCGGACGTAGGTCCCTTGAAAATTTGCCCGAAAAGCGTCTTCGAGCTCTTCCCAGCTTCCAATGGAGTTTTCAGGGAGGCTTTTAAGCCAGTGCCGAGCAGGCCCTTTGAGCTTGAGGGGTAAGTACTTGATGGCGTGGAGATCGTCTCCTCGAGCCATATGGATATGGAGGATGTAGTCCTCAATCCAGATCCCAGGGTCTGTCGTTCTGTAGTACGCCTCTATGTTTACGGGTTTGAATCCCTCTAGAAATTCATGGTCCAGCGCCTCATTGATGAAACACAGGGGGTGTGTGGCACCCCTGTATTTGGGTGTACTGTGGTGTTGGGATGTTTGTTGTGTTGCATTGCGTGCTGGAGCGCGCTTGCGTGGCCCGTAGATGGATCTGGTTGCGCCGTCCTTTTGATGCGAGCCCTCACGCGGATCGCGTACTGGCTTATGTGCGGCGTCGTTTGCCGCTCTACGTTGGCCACGAGGTCGTCTATCCAACCGGATGGCCATTTTGTTTTTTGATTGCGGGGGATCTAAGGCCTCCTCATCGAATTCAGGTAGCAACTTTCGCTTTGGGTAGCTCTTGGTGTGGCGATTACCACCGTATTTCACTGCAGTGTTGAGTACTTCACTCCATCTGATTCTGAGTGTGTCTTGTGTAGCCCTGAGCCTTTGCTTCTGCTTTTTCAGACTCCTCGCAGTGGCGACAAGCCTTTGATGGGTATTCTGTTTCTCCGGGTGCCTGTCCGATGTGATGTCGTCCGGACTGTTATCTTCGATGGAGTCGGGTTGTTCGGTTTGATTCTCCGTGTTGCCGTGGTCGGACGATGGTTCACTGCCGTGTTTGTCATCCGCTGGCTCACCTTGCTCTATCGCTGGGTCTATATGATCGCTGTTTCTACCGAGGCGGGATTTGGAGCGGCTCTTACGCCGCCGCTTTGACTGCTTCTCGAGGGAACAACCCCTCGCTGCGTCCTTCCATTCTTCGTCGTCGTTTTCTTTGGGTGCGTCCACCATGTATACATCATATGATGAAGTGAGCGTCCAGTGCCCTGTGGGCAGTGGTTCCTGTTCGTCTCCTGCATCATCGTCCATGTCGTCGATGTCTTCAGAGTCGAAGTTGAGCATGTCGGTCAAATCGTCGACAGTGGCTACTAAGTGGGTGGTGGGTGGGCGGCGAATTTCTTCGTTATCTGCATCCCAATTCTGTCGGACATGGTTCGGCCAGGGCTCTCCTGACAGAGAGAGAGACCTTAATGAGTTCAGTATGTCGCCGAAGGGAAAGTGCTGAAAGATATCCGCGGAGGTGAACTCCATGATCGGCACCCAGTTGGATTCGATAGGCATGGGCGCAGGCGGTTCGGAGTTCGTGGCCGGGGAAGAATCCGACAGTTTGGCATCACGACTCTCGTGAAGGGTAAGGTCGATACTCGGCTCGATCGCCGATGAGAGTGCGGCCTCTGCGGCGGGGTCTATCCACCCGTCACTGGATGGCGCAATTGGCTCCGATTTGAGGGTCGGAGCGGTCGCCGGTGCGATCTCCCAAACACTGTCCGATGGTAGAGCTAAGTCGTGCTCATCGTGACCGTGCGGCACACTCGGCAAGGGCTCAAATCCGTCGAAGATCAAGTCTCCGTGGATGTCGGCTGTGTAGTTCAAGTTTCCAAATCTGACCTGATATCCAGGGGCGTAGCTCTTGATCTGCTCTAGATGGCCAAGCGAGTTGGCCCGCAGTATGGAGCCGCCGAATACAAAGATCTGTCCGAGGAGAAAAGTCTCACCATGGACTGCATCGCTATCGATGATCGAAGGAGCCATCAAGCCTAATGATGACGACACAGAGGAACTCTCAATGAAAGCACCAATGTCGGTGTCAAAACCGGTGGATCTCGGGTAGGGGGTCCCGAACTGTGCATCTAAGGTGGATGGTAACAGGAGGCAGGGGACACGATGTTTTACCCAGGTTCGGGCACTCTTGATGGAGGTAAAACCCTATGTCCTGCTTGATTATTCTTGATAATATGAGTAGTACAAGAGTTGATCTACCACGAGATCAGAGAGGCTAAACCCTAGAAGCTAGCCTATGGTATGATTGTATGTTGTCCTATGGACTAAAACCCTCCGGTTTATATAGACACCGGAGGGGGATAGGGTTACACATAGTCGGTTACAAGGAAGGAGATCTACATATCTGTATTGCCAAGCTTGCCTTCCACGCCAAGGAGAGTCCCATCCGGACACGGGACGAAGTCTTCAATCTTGTATCTTCATAGTCCAACAGTCCGGCCAAAGGATATAATCCGGCTGTCCGGATACCCCCTAATCCAGGACTCCCTCACCCCCCCCAAAGTATGGTAGCTCCATTATCAGATAAGAACACCATGTGCAAAGTTTGGGAGTGAGTCTTGCATGTTAATACCAAAAAGGAACAAGGTGGGTTAAAACCCATATAATAATAATAGCAATATGTATTTAAGCCTTGCAATAATAAAAATGTTGTTGTGATAAATATGTTGATGTTAAGTTAATGCAACATGGCGATAGCATGATTCATGATGATGGTGAAAAACAAAATAACATGCAAAATTGGTTAGGGTATTACTCTCGGTTGGTATGGATGGAAGATCAGCTACGACATGTGTCTTGATGTTGTGGTTCAACTCCTTGAACAAACCCGTCATATCAAACTTGGTAAGCGTCCGACGGGCAACCAACCTTCTGTTGACGAGTTTCTATGAACAATGAAGCCAGAGCGAGGTGGTAAGGAAACTATTGACTTTGAATACCAAATGTTATGTGCCACGAGGAAGGTGGATTTTGCTTGATTCTCTCTAGATGCATATGAGGCTTGATCTTAGTTACAAGCCGCATACAAGCATAGTTGTGCTAAGAAAGATATCAAGAAGGAGAAAGTAGATCGAGAGCCTAGATGGGACGTAGGTAGTTGTTCTCAGTGTAGGTTTCGACGAACCCTTTGGTAGGGTACCACGACTAGCCGGGAAGTCTGGATGGGAAACAGGACACTGATTACCTAGGCTCAAGCCCTCCCGGTGGAGGTAAAATCCCACTCATGCTCGTGTTTATATTGACTGGATGGGGTACAATGAGTACAAGGTAGATCACAATGATTGTAGGTATACTGTAGGTTTTTTATTGTCTCTCTATCGACTAGCCCTACCCCATGTTATTAAGGATTTCGAGGCTAGGGTTTACAGGGATCCTAGTTGGCATCTAAGGCGGTGGAGGAGTCCCCCTGGATGTCAGCTTCCTTGGATTGTTCTCCAAGTACTCTAGGACCTTCCCTTGATAGGGCCCATAGGCCAGGATGATAGCCCAGGGCACATACCGACCTTGGGGGGCTGGGGACGGCTTGATGGACCGACGTCCAATGACTCGAGGCCTAACTGACCCATAACACCGCCAGCCACCAAGCCGTTGCCGTGATCGATCTTCGATGCTTCTCCCTTTCAGATCTACTTACGTGACGGCGGCTACCCACTAGCTTCCAGTGACCATGGCGTAGGGATCTTCATGTATTTTCCTCATACTTGGGCTTCACAAGGTGTGGGCTCTTTTTTCTTTTGGGCATATTCTTAGGTAGTAGCAGTAATGGTAACAAAACGAGAGTGGAGTTTTGGCACATGGGAGCATGTGCTCCTGGATTTGGAAATGTATTTTAAACATATTTTGAAATGTCAAAAAATTCTGACAAAATGATTCTTGATATGTCCATTTTGCATCATGCTTTTATATTCATATTTTTTGCATTATGGGCTGTTATTACACATTATATCACAATACTTATGCCTTTTCTCTCTTATTTTATAAGGTTTACATGAAGAGGGAGAATACAGGCAGCTGGAATTCTGGACTGGAAAAGGATCAAATATTAGAGACCTATTCTGCACAACTCCAAAAGTCCTGAAACTTCACAGAGAATATTTTTGGAATATACAGAAACTATTGGGCGAAGAAAGCACCAGAGGGGGGCCACATGCCATCCACAAGGGTGGAGGTCGCGCCCCCTACCTTGTGGGCCAGCTGGCAGGCCCCCGATGCCCATCTTCTGCTATATGGTGTGTTTTGACCTCGAAAAAATTAGAAGGAAGCTTTCGGGAGGAAACGCCACCGTCTCGAGGTGCAACTTGGGCAGAACCAATCTAGGGCTCCGGCGGAGCTGTTTTGCCAGGGAAGCTTCCCTCTCGGAGGGGGAAATCATTGTCATCATCATCATCATCACCAACGATCCTCTTATCAAGAGGGGTTCAATCTCCATCAACATCTGCACCAGCACCATCTCCTCTCAAACCCTAGCTCATCTCTTGTATCCGATCTTTGTCTCGAAACCTCATATTGGTACCCGTGGGTTGCTAGTAGTGTTTATTACTCCTTGTAGTTGATGCTAGTTGGTTTATTCGATGGAAGATCATATGTTCAGATCCTTAATGACAATTAATACTCCTCTGATTATGAACATGAATATGCTTTGTGAGTAGTTATGTTTGTTCTTGGGGACATGGGAGAGGTCTTGTTATAAGTAATCATGTGAATTTGGTATGTGTTTGATATTTTGATGAGATGTATGTTGTCTTTCCTCTAGTGGTGTCATGTGAACGTCGACTACATGACACTTCACCATGATTTGGGCCTAGGGGAAGGCATTGGGAAGTAATAATAGATGATGGGCTGCTAGAGTGACAGAAGCATAAACCCTAGTTGATGCGTTGCTTCGTAAGGGGATGATTTGGATCCATATGTTTCATGCTATGGTTAGATTTATCTTAATTCTTCTTTTGTAGTTGCGGATGCTTGCGAGAGGGATTAATCATAAGTGGTAGGATTGTCCAAGGAAGGGCAGCACCCAAGCACCAGTCCACCCATATATCAAATTATCAAAGTAACGAACGCGAACACTACAAAAAAAAGACACATCCGTGACATTTCGGGCCGAACGAATTTTTTTTCTGTCATGCTTATGACACTTCTATGACAATAAACATGACAAAACCCGGTATCATCATAGATGTGGTGGGCTTCTACTTCTATGACAAAAAATCATGACAGAAAATGGGCTTTTCATTCTGGGCGGGCCGGAGACGCAACTGCATGACATTCTTTGGGCCGTCCATGATAGAAAAAACCATGGTAGAACCGAGGGCGAGGAAAATATCCGGGGAGTTCCCGGTTACGGTGGGTGGTCGGGGGCCGAGCGACGCGCGTTTCTCTCGTACATACGCGCGTGTGTGCGAGGCGTTGGTGAAGGAAATATGCCCTAGAGGCAATAATAAAGTTGTTATTTATATTTCCTTATATCATGATAAATGTTTATTATTCATGCTAGAATTGTATTAACCATAAACTTAGTACATGTGTGAATACATAGACAAACAGGGTGTCACTAGTATGCCTCTACTTGACTAGCTCGTTTAATCAATGATGGTTATGTTTCCTAACCATAGACATGAGTTGTCATTTGATTAACGGGATCACATCATTAGAGAATGATATGATTGACTTGACCCATCCGTTAGCTTAGCACGATGATCGTTTAGTTTGTTGCTATTGCTTTCTCCATAACTTATACATGTTCCTATGACTATGAGATCATGCAACTCCCGAATACCGGAGGAACACTTAGTGTGCTATCAAACGTCACAACATAACTGGGTGATTATAAAGATGGTCTACAGGTGTCTCCGATGGTGTTTGTTGAGTTGGCATAGATCAAGATTAGGATTTGTCACTCCGAGTATCGAAGAGGTATCTCTGGGCCCTCTCGGTAATACACATCACTATAAGCCTTGTAAGCAATGTGACTAATGAGTTAGTTACGGGATGATGCATTACAGAACGAGTAAAGATACTTGCCGGTAACGAGATTGAACTAGGTATTGAGATACCGACGATCGAATATCGGGCAAGTAACATACCGATGACAAAGGGAACAACGTATGTTGTTGTGCGGTTTGACAGATGAAGATCTTCATAGAATATGTAGGAATCAATATGAGCATCCAGGTTCCGCTACTGGTTATTGATCGGAGATGAGTCTCGGACATGTCTACATAGTTCTCGAACCCGTAGGATCCGCACGCTTAACATTCAGTGACGATCGGTATTATGAGTTTGTGTGTTTTGATGTACCGAAGGTAATTCCGAGTCCCGGATATGATCACGGACATGACAAGGAGTCTCGAAATGGTCGAGACATAAAGATTTATATATTGGACGACTATATTCGGACACCAGAGTGTTTCAGGTGATTTTGGAGAAAACTGGAGTGCTGGAGGTTTACCGGAACCCCCCCGGGGGGAACTAATGGGCCACATGGGCCTTAGTGGAGAGAGAGGGCCGGCCAGGGTAGGCCATGTGCCCCCTCCCCCTCTAGTCCGAATTGGACTAGGGAAGGGGCCCGTCGCCCCCCTTTCCTCTCCCTCTCCTCCTTCCTTTCCCCCTCCCAGTAGGATTAGGAAAAGGGGAGTCCTACTCCTGGCGCGCCCCAAGGGGCGGCCGGCCTCCCCTTGCTCCTTTATATACGGGGGTAGGGGGGCACCCTAGAACACACAAATTGATCATTGATCTCTTAGCCGTGTGCGGTGCCCCCCTCCACCATAATCCACCTCAGTCATATCGTCGTAGTGCTTAGGCGAAGCCCTACGGCGATAGCTTCATCATCACCGTCATCATGCTGTCGTGCTGACGAATCTCTCCCTCGACACTCAGCTAGATCGAGAGTTCGTGGGACGTCACCGAGCCGAACGTGTGCAGATCATGGAGGTGTCGTACTTTCGGTACTAGGATCGGTCAGATCATGAAGACGTACGACTACATCAACCGCGTTGTCATAACGCTTCCGCTTACGGTCTACGAGGGTACATCGACAACACTCTTCCCCTCTTGTTGCTATGCATCAACATGAGAGATCTTGCGTGTGCGTAGGATTTTTTTTGAAATTACTACATTTCCCAACAGTAGTATCAGATTCAGGTTTATGCGTAGATGTTATATGCATGAGTAGAACACAAAGGAGTTGTGGGCATGGGTATATACATATTGCTTGCCATCACTAGTTGATTCTTGATTCAGCGGTATTGTTGGATGAAGCGTCTCAGACCAACATTATGCGTACGCTTACGCGAGACTGGTTCTACCGACGTGCTTCGCACACAGGTGGCTAGTAGGTTTCCGTTCCTCCAACTTTAGTTGAATCGGATTCAATGAACAGGGTTCTTTCTGAAGATCAAAAAGCAATCACTATACCGCGTTGTGGTTTTTGATGCGTAGGTAAGAACGGTTCTTGCTAAGCCCATAGCAGCCACATAAAACTTGCAACAACAAAGTAGAGGACGTCTAACTTGTTTTTGCAGGGCATGTTGTGATGTGATATGTTCAAGACGTGATTATATAAAATTGTTGTATGAGATGATCATGTTTTGTTAAATTTATCAGCAACTGGTAGGAGCCTAATGGTAGTCTCTTTATTGCATAAGATGCAAGCGCCATATTATTGCTTTACTTCATCACTATGCGATAGCAATAGTTGCGAAAGCAATAGTTGGCGAGACGACCATGTGACGACACATTGATAAAGATCAAGATGATGGATATCATGGTGTCATGCCGGTGATGATGGAGATCATGGCGGTACTTTAGAGATGGAGATCAAAGGCGCAAGATGATGATGGCCATATCATGTCACATATTTTGATTGCATGTGATGTTTACCTTTTATGCATCTTATTTTGCTTAGTTCGGCGGTAGCATTATAAGATGATATCTCACTAAATTTCAAGGTATAAGTGTTCTCCCTGAGTATGCACCGTTGCTACAGTTCGTCGTGCCGAGACACCACGTGATGATCGGGTGTGATAAGCTCTATGTTCACATACAACGGGTGCAAGCCAGTTTTGCACACGTGGAATACTCGGGTTAAACTTGACAAGCCTAGCATATGCAGATGTGGCCTCGGAACACTAAGACCGAAAGGTCGAGCGTGAATCATATAGTAGATATGATCAACATAGTGATGTTCACCATTGAAAACTACTCCATCTCACGTGATGATCAGAGATGGTTTAGTTGATATGAATCACATGATCACTTAGATGATTAGAGGGATGTCTATCTAAGTGGGAGTTCTTAAGTAATATGATTAATTGAACTTAAATTTATCATGAACTTAGTCCTGATAGTATTTGCATATCTATGTTGTAGATCAATTGCTCGCCTATAGCTTCCCCGTTTTATTATGATATGTTCCTAGAGAAAACTATGTTGAAAGATGTTAGTAGAAATGATGCAGATTGGATCCATGATCTGAGGATTATCCTTATTGCTGCATAGAAAAATTATGTCATTGATGCACCGCTAGGTGACAGAACTATTGCAGGAGCAGATGTAGACGTTATGAACATTTTGACAAGCTCGGTATGATGACTACTTGATAGTTAAGTGCACCATGCTTTACGGCTTAGAACCAGGACTTCAAATATGTTTTGAATGCCACGGAGCATATAAGATGTTCCAAGAGTTGAAATTGGTATTTCATACTCATGCCCGTGTCAAGAGGCATACGACCTCTGGCAGTACTTTGCCTACAAGATGGAGGAGAATAGCACAACCAGTGAGCATGTGCTCAGATTGTTTGGGTACTACAAATTGCTTGAATCAAGTGGGAGTTAATCTTCCAGATAAGATAGTAATTGACAAAAGTTCTCTAGTCACTATCACCAAGTTACTAGACCTTCGTGATGAACTATAATATGCAAGGGATGACGAAAAACAATTCCCAAGCTCTTGGCGATGTTAAAATCGGCAAAGATAGAAATCAAGAAGAGTATCAAGTTTTGATGGTTGACAAGACCACTAGTTTCAATAAAAATGGCAAAGGGAAGAAGGGGAACTTCAAGAAGACCGGCAAGCAAGTTGCTGCTCAAGTGAAGAAGGCCAAGTCTGGACCTAAGCCTGAGACTAAGTGCTTCTACTGCAAAAGGGACTGGTCACTGGAAGCGGAACTGCCCCAAGTATTTGGTGGATAAGAAGGATGGCAAAGTGAACAAAGGTATATTTGATATACATGTTATTGATGTGTACTTTACTAGTGTTTATAGCAACCCCTCAGTATTTGATACTAGTTTAGTTGCTAAGATTAGTAACTCAAAACAGGAGCTGCAGAATGAACAGAGACTAGTTAAGGGTGAAGTGACGATGTGTGTTGGAAGTGGTTCCAAGATTGATATGATCATCATCGCACACTCCCTATACTTTCGGGATTAGTGTTGAACCTAAATAAATGTCATTTGGTGTTTGCGTTGAGCATGAATATGACTTGATCATGTTTATCGCAATATGGTTATTCATTTAAAGTCAAAGAATAATTGTTGTTCTATTTACATGAATAAAACCTTCTATGGTCATGCACTCAATATAAATTGTTTATTGAATCTCGATCGTAGTGATACACATATTCATAATATTGAAGCCAAAAGATGCAAAGTTAATAATGATAGT
Organism: Triticum urartu; assembly: GCF_056163025.1. Lineage (NCBI taxonomy): Eukaryota > Viridiplantae > Streptophyta > Magnoliopsida > Poales > Poaceae > Triticum > Triticum urartu. Next base: position 285,251,554 of record NC_141877.1, read on the forward strand.
GCAACTTATATGTGGCACTGTTGTTTAGGTCATATTGGTGTAAAGCGCATGAAGAAACTCCATGCTGATGGACTTTTGGAATCACTTGATTCTTGCGAACCATGCCTCATGGGCATGATGATTAAGACTCCGTTCTTCAGAACAATGGAGCGAGCAACTGACTTATTGGAAATAATACATAGTGATGTATGCAATCCGATGAGTGTTGAGGCTCGCGGCGGGTATCGTTATTTCCTGACCTTCACATATAAGTTGAGCAGATATGGGTATATCTACTTGATGAAACATAAGTCTGAAACATTTGAAAAGTTTAAAGAATTTTAGAGTGAAGTGGAAAATCATCGTAACAAGAAAATAAAGTTTCTGCAATCTGATCATGGAGGAGAGTATTTGAGTTACGAGTTTGGTCTTCATTTGAAACAATGCGGAATAGTTTCACAACTCACGCCACCTGGAACACCACAGCATAATGGTGTGTCTGAACGTCATAACCATACTTTATTAGATATGGTGCGATCTATGATGTCTCTTACCGATTTATCACTATCATTTTGGGGTTATGCATTAGAGACAGCTGCATTCATGTTAAATAGGGCGCCATCTAAATCCGTTGAGACGACACCATATGAATTGTGGTTTAGCAAGAAACCTAAGCTGTCGTTTCTTAAAATTTGGGGCTATGATGCTTATGTGAAAAAGTTTCAACCTGATAAGCTCAAACCCAAATCGGAGAAATGCGTCTTCATAGGATACCCAAAGGAAACTGTTGGTACACCTTCTATCAGAGATCCGAAGGCAAGATATTCATTGCAAAGAATGGATCCTTTCTAGAGAAGAAGTTTCTCTCAAAAGAAGTGAGTGGGAGGAATGTAGAATTTGATGAGTTAATTATACCTTCTCCCAAATTGGAAAGTAGTTCATCACAGAAATCAGTTCTAGTGATTCCTACAACAATTAGTGATGAAGTTAATGATGATGATCATGAAACTTCAGATCAAGTTACTACCGAACCTCGTAGGTCAGCCAGAATATGTTTCGCACCAGAGTGGTACGGTAATCCTATTTTGGAAGTCATGTTACTAGACCATGATGAACCTACGAACTATGAGGAAGCGATGATGAGCCCAGATTCTGCGAAATGGCTTAAGGCCATGAAATCTGAGATGGGATCCATGTATGAGAACAAAGTATGGACATTGATTGACTTGCCCGATGATCGGTGAGCCATTTAAAATAAATGGATCTCCCAGAGGAAGACGGAAGCTGATAGTAGTATTACTATCTACAAAGCTCGAATTTTTGAAAAAGGTTTTCGACAAGTTCAAGATGTTGACTATGATGAGATTTTCTCACTCATAGCGATGCTTAAGTCTGTCCGAATCATGTTAGCAATTGCCACAATTTATGAAATCTGGCAAATGGATTCCAAAACTGCATTCCTTAATGAATTTATTAAAGAAGAGTTGTATATGATGCAACAAGAAGGTTTTGTCGATCCAAAAGGTGCTAAAAAAGTGCGCAAGCTCCAGCGATCCATTTATGGACTGGTGCAAGCCTCTCAGAGTTGGAATATATGCTTTGATAGTGTGATCAAAGCATATGGTTTTATACAGACTTGCGGTGAAGCCTGTATTTACATGAAAGTGAGTGGGAGCACTACAACATTTCTGATAAGTATATGTGAATGACGTATTGTTGATCGGAAATAATGTTGAATTTTCTAGAAAGCATAAAGGAATGTTTGAAAGGAGTTTTTCAAAGAAAGACCTCGGTGAAGCTACTTACATATTGAGCATCAAGATCTATAGAGATAGATCAAGACGCTTGATAAGTTTTTTCAATGATTACATACCTTGACAAGATTTTGAAGTAGTTCAAAATGGAACAGTCAAAGCAGGAGTTCTTGCATGTGTTGCAAGGTGTGAAGTTGAGTAAAGACTCAAAACTCGACCACGGCATATAATAGAAAGAGAATGAAAAGTCATTCCCTATGCCTCAGTCATAGGTTCTACAAAGTATGCTCTGCCGTGTACCAGACCTATTGTGTACCTCACCATAAGTTTGGCAAGAGGGTACAATAGTGATCCAGGAGTGGATCACTGGACACGAGTCAAAAATATCCTTAGTGGAATAAGGAAATGTTTCTCGGTTATGGAGGTGACAAAGAGTTTGTCGTAAAGAGTTACGTCGATGCAAGCTTTGACACCGATCTGGATGACTCTAAGTCTCGATCTATATACATATTGAAAGTGGGGGCAATTAGCTAGAGTAGCTCTGTGCAAAGCATTGTAGACATAGAAAATTTGCAAAATACATACGGCTCTGAATGTGGCAGACCCGTTGACTAAATTTCTCTCAGAAGCAAAACATGATCACTCTTTGGGTGCTAATCACACAGCGATGTGAACTAGATTATTGACTCTAGTAAGCCCTTTGGGTATTAGTCACATGGAGATGTGAACTATTGGCATTAAATCACATGACGATGTGAACTAGATTATTGACTCTTGTGGAAGTGGGAGACTGAAGGAAATATGACCTAGAGGCAATAATAAAGTTGTTATTTATATTTCCTTATATCATGATAAATGTTTATTATTCATGCTAGAATTGTATTAATCGGAAACTTAGTACATGTGTGAATACATAGACAAACAGAGTGTCACTAGTATGCCTCTACTTGACTAGCTCATTGAATCAATGATGGTTATGTTTCTTAACCATAAATATGAGTTGTCATTTGATTAACGGGATCACATCATTAGAGAATGATGTGATTGACTTGACCCATCCGTTAGTTTAGCACGATGATCGTTTAGTTTGTTGCTATTGCTTTCTCCATAACTTATACATGTTCCGATGACTATGAGATCATGCAACTCCCGAATACCGGAGGAGCACTTAGTGTGCTATCAAATGTCACAACGTAACTGGGTGACTATAAATATGCTCTACAGGTGTCTCCGATGGTGTTTGTTGAGTTGGCATAGATCGAGATTAGGATTTGTCACTCCGAGTATCGGAGAGGTATCTCTGGGCCCTCTCGGTAATACACATCACCATAAGCCTTGCCAGTAATGTGACTAATGAGTTAGTTACGGGATGATGCATTAGGAAACGAGTAAAGAGACTTGTCAGTAACGAGATTGAACAAGGTATTGAGATACCGACGATCGAATCTCGGGCAAGTAACATACCGATGACAAAGGGAACAACGTATGTTGTTGTGCGGGTTAACCGATGAAGATCTTCGTACAATATGTAGGAACCAATATGAGCATCCAGGTTCCGCTATTGGTTATTGACCAGAGATGAGTCTCAGTCATGTCTACATAGTTCTCGAACCCGTAGGGTCCGCACGCTTAACATTCGGTGACGATCGGTATTATGAGTTTGTGTGTTTTGATGTACCAAAGGTAGTTCGGAGTCCCAGATATGATCGTAGACATGACGAGGAGTCTCGAAATGGTCGAGACATAATGATTGATATATTGGACGGTTATATTCGGACACCAGAACTGTTCCGGGTGATTTCGGAGAAAAACGGAGTGCAGGAGGGTTACCGGAACCTCCCCCCCTCGGGGGAACTTATGGGCCACATGGGCCTTAGTGGAGAGAGAGAGGGCCGGCCAGGGCAGGCCGTGCTCCCCCTCCCCCTCCTGTCCGAATTGGACTAGGGAAGGGGGGCACCCCCCTTTCCTTCTCCCTCTCCTACTTCCTTTCCCCCTCCTAGTAGGACTAGGAAAAGGGGAGTCCTACTACTATTAGGAGGAGGACTCCTCCTCTCCTAGCGTGCCCCAAGGGCCGGCCGGCCTCCCCCTTGCTCCTTTATATACAGGGGAAGGGCACCCTAGAACACACAAGTTGATCATTGATCTCTTAGCCGTGTGTGGTGCCCCCCTCCAACATAATCGACCTCGGTCATATCGTCGTAGTGCTTAGGCGAAGCCCTACACCGGTAGCTTCATCATCACCGTCATCACGCTGTCGTGCTGACGAAGCTCTCCCTCGACACTCAGCTGGATCTTCATGGGACGTCACCGATCCGAACGTGTGCGGATCGTGGAGGTGCCGCACTGTAGCGACCAGACCTCAAACGGTCTGATCTCTGTGCTCCGGTGTCATCCTTGGATCAGTAATGCTAACACCACACAGTACTTGGAGGATTTATAGCAGAGTAGCAATCACACACTTATTACATCGAGTGTCTCCATAGAGAACTTATTACAAATAAATATGGCTTAAGGCCATCTAATAACGATAATAGCGGAAGGCTTGGAAGATAAGTGAGTCCATCAACTCCAACAGCATCACTGAGTATAGAACCACGACCTAAAAACTCCTTAATCGTCGTCTGAAAAGTCTACAACATTAACGTTGCAGCCCGAAACGGGTCAGCACATGGAATATGCTGGCAATGTAACACATAGAGAGTAATGGAATGAAACAGCTATCCTATATGCATGTTTGGCTGGTGGAAAGCTCTATGGTTACAGTTTTGCGTAAAGCCAATTTTTCCCTACTTCAAAGGAATAAATTTATTTAACTATCATGGTAGTTGTTAAACATTGAGAATGGTTCACATCATTCTCAATCCCAATTAAGCATCATCGTTAAACATAACCCAGCAAAATTAATTTTTAGTAACATGTTGAGATTCACATGATAATCCAAGTACTAGATACTCAAGATGTCCATAACCGGGGACACGGCTAACCATGATTAGTTTATTACACTCTGCAGAGGTTTGCGCACTTTTCCCCACAAGACTCGATCGCCTCCGTTTGGTTTCGTGCACTATATGGTGTTTGAGAAGACGGATGACCGAGACATAGTCTTTCAGAAGCGCTAGCACCTTACGATCGGGTAGACCGTACGACCTACATCCCCTACATCTACTAGTCTACCACTGTAAGAGTTCGCACGACTTAGTCAACTATGCTAGAGCCCATAATAGCTTGTGGCTACACACGGAAGTTTCTAGTATGAATAGTCTCATGATCCCTTTGAGCCTGGGTGGCGGTCCAAAAGAAAACAGGCAAGTCCTGGAATACCCAAGTGCCTCAATCCACCCAGATGTGTGTTTAAGTTGCCACCTTAGATAAACCATTAATTAGTAAACTCACATCTGTCATGGATATCACTCACCCAATCCACGTCTACTAGCATAGCATGGCATAATAAGCAAACGTAGAAGTAACTCCCAAAGGTTTGATAATAAACAGGTAATAGGTACTACCTCATCTACTTCCTATCCCACAATTTAATTAGATCCTAATCATGCAACGTGTAAGGATTGATCTAATGCAATAAAACTGGGTAGTAGAAAAGGTATGATCAAAGTGTTACTTGCCTTGCTGATAATCCGCGAAACCTAACGATTCGAAGTAACAGGCGGCGCACTCCGGGTATTCTATCGCAGACAAACAAACAAGCATACAATAAGCACTCATCTAATGCACAGGTAAAACTCAAATAAGAGATCTAACCAGAAGGTTCAACTTAAGAACTCCGGTTGGCAAAAAAATCAAATCGAAGGAAGCAACGAAAGTCAAACGGCGAAAGAAAACAACTTCGTTCTAGTAATCTGGATGTAGGGCAAATTTTATAGTAGCAAAATCTTGTTTAAGTTGGTTAAACGGATAGAGGGTTTTGAGACAAAACTTTAGGCGCTTGAATCGCCTGATTCCGATAAACGTGCGAAAAGTTATACTAAAACGAAAATCGAATCAGGAATCGCGATCAGAAAAATCGCGCATTTAATCCGAGAAAAAGAAAAACGATGAACGCTCGCTAGAATGAACGAACGTACGAACGCTCACTATTTAAATAAACCGAAAAAACCGATCTATTTAAGAAAACCGAAACTAAAAAAACGACGGAAAAACCGAACTAATTTATTTAAAAAAACCGATGGCACGGAAGTCGAGGCGGCGGCGAACCTCGGAGGCGGCGGCGGCGCAGGCGGGCGGCGGTGGCGGCGCAGGCGGGCGGCGGCGGCGGCACGGGGCGGGAGCGGCGGCGCGGGCGGCGGCTAGGGTTTCTCCCGGGGGGGCTGGGCCGGCTTTTAAAGCCTGCCGGGCCAGAGTCCCGGACGGACACGGCCCGGTTAGGTCGGTTCATTTTTTTTAATTATTCCGCTTGGAAGAAAAATAAAAATAAATACTAAACGGACTCCAAAAATTCCGAAATAAATTTTCACGGGCTTCTAAAATCAAGCGGCACAAGGTGAACATTTATTTGGGACCTAAATGCAATTTTGAAAAACGCACATTTTTCCTAAATTCAAATAAAAACACCGAAAAACTCCAAAATAAAATATTATTCGATTTTATTATTAAATCCTCAATATTTCTTTATTTTGGGAAAGTCATTTTATTCCCTCTCTCATATTTTTGTAATAGAAATAATTGATGATAAAATAAATAAAATCAAATGATCCTATTCTCAAAATTTGAGAAAACTCAAATATGAAAATAACGAAATCCCCAACTCTCTCCGTGGGTCATTGAGTTGCGTAGAATTTCTAGGATCAACCAAAATGCAAAATAAAGTATGATATCCAATGATGATCTAATGTATAACATTCCAAATTGAAAATTTGGGATGTTACAAACCTACCCCCCTTAAGATGAATCTCGCCCTCGAGATTCGGGTTGGATAGAAAATAGGTGAGGGTGGTCCTTGAGCAAATCTTCCTCTCGTTCCCAGCTGGCTTCATCCTCCGTGTGGTGGCTCCACTGAACCTTGCAAAACTTGATAACCTTGCTGCGAGTAACTCGGCTGGCAAACTCGAGGATCTTAACTGGTTTCTCCTCGTAGGTCAAATCGTTATCCAACTGAATAGTTTCCAATGGCACTGTGTCTCTCAAGGGTATGTTAGCCATCTTCGCGTGACATTTCTTTAACTGAGAAACGTGGAACACATCATGAACTCCTGACAATCCTTCGGGAAATTCCAACTTGTAGGCCACTTCTCCCATACGCTCCAAAACTCGATATGGTCCTACAAATCGTGGCGCTAACTTCCCTTTAACTCCAAAACGCTTTGTTCCTCAAAGTGGAGATACTCGAAGATAAGCTCTATCTCCGACTTTGTAAACTGTCTCCTTGCGTTTAGAATCTGCATAACTCTTCTGTCTGGACTGGGCTACCTTGAGCCTATCGCGAATCTACTTCACCTTCTATTCAGACTCTTTGATCAAGTCAGGTCCAAACAACTGGCGGTTTCCAACTTCGTCCCATGACAACGGTGTCCTGCACCTCCTTCCGTACAAGGCTTCAAAAGGGGCCATCTTTAAACTGGTTTGATAACTGTTGTTGTAAGAGAACTCTGCATATGGCAAATTATCATCCCAACTAGATCCGTAATCTAGCGCACAAGCTCTCAGCATATCCTCCAAAATCTGATTGACTCTCTCGGTCTGTCCATCTGTCTGTGGATGAAACGCTATACTGAATTCTAGCCTGGTACCCAAAGTTTCGTGTAACTGCTTCCAGAACTTTGAGGTAAACTGGGTTCCTCTATCTGATACGATACTCCTCGGAACTCCATGCAAACATACGATCCTGGTCATGTATATCTTTGCCAACTTAGCACTGGTGTAAGTGGTCTTTACCGGGATGAAATGAGCTACTTTTGTCAATCGATCAACTACAACCCAAATCGAGTCATAGCCTGAACGAGTCCTGGGCAATCCTGTGATAAAATCCATGCCTAGCTTATCCCACTTCCATTCCGGTATCGGCAATGGTTGTAACAATCTTGCTGGCTTCTGATGCTCTGCCTTTACTCTCTGACATACATCACAAACTGCTACATACTCCGCAATATCCTTCTTCATTCCGGTCCACCAAAAAATATCCTTCAAATCCAAATACATCTTGGTATTTCCTGGGTGAATCGAATATGGTGAATCATGTGCCTCTTGCAGAATCAACTTCCTAATCTCCGGGTCATTAGGCACGTAAACGCGGTCTTCAAACCATAGGGTGTCGTGCTCATCCTCACGAAATCCTTTAGCTTTTCCTTTGCTCAGTTTCTCCTTTATAGCGGCAATCTCTTTGTCAGTTTTCTGAGCTTCCCTGATTCTATCCATCAAAGTTGACTGAATCTCCAATGCTGCTACATAGCCTCTCGGAACTATTTCCACACATAGTTCACGAAGATTTTCTGCTAACTCCTTGGGTATTTCTCCCGTCATTAACGTATTGACATGGCTCTTACGGCTTAATGCGTCAGCTACTACATTAGCCTTTCCAGGGTGATAATGCAATTTCATATCATAATCCTTGATAAGCTCCAACCATCTCCTTTGTCTGAGATTCAACTCCTTCTGGATGAAAATGTACTTCAAACTCTTATGATCCGTGTACACCTCACAATGATTTCCAATGAGGAAATGCCTCCATGTTTTTAAAGCATGCACTACGGCTGCTAACTCCAAATCATGCGTGGCATAATTTAACTCATGAGGCTTCAGTTGTCTTGAGGCATATGAAACAACTCTCCCTTCCTGCATAAGCACTGCTCCAAGTCCTCGACGTGAAGCATCGCAATACACCTCATAATCTTTGGTCTGGTCTGGCAAAATCAATACTGGTGAGGTAACCAAACGTTTCTTCAACTCCTGGAAACTAGCCTCACATTCCTCCGTCCATATGAACTTGGTATCTTTTTTAACAACTCAGTCATAGGCTTCGCAATCTTTGAGAAATTCTCAATAAATCTCCGGTAGTATCCTGCGAGTCCAAGGAAACTCCGGATCTCTCCAACTGTTGTTGGGGCTTCCCACTTGGTCACGGTATCAACTTTAGTGGGATCAACTGCTATACCTTCTCCAGATATAACGTGTCCGAGGAATCCTACTTCCTTCAACCAAAACTCACATTTGCTGAACTTGGCATATAATTGATGTTCTCTGAGCTTTCCAAGTACCAAACGCAAATGCTCCTTATGCTCCTCTTCATTCTTCGAATAAACCAGGATATCATCAATGAACACTATGGCGAACTTATCCAAAAACTCCATAAACACTTTGTTCATCATGTTCATAAAATAGGCAGGTGCGTTAGTCAGAGTAAATGACATAACGGTATACTCATACAGCCCGTACCTAGTGGTAAAAGCTGTCTTAGGTATATCATGTTCTCAAATCTTCAACTGGTGGTACCCTGATCGCAGATCGATCTTGGAAAATACCTTAGCTCCTTGCAATCGATCAAACAGATCGTTGATCATTGGTAGTTGGTACTTGTTCTTGATCGTTACTTCATTCAATCCTCGATAATCAACAACCATCCTTAACAATCCATCCTTCTTCTCCACTAGAAGTACTGGCGATCCCCAAGGCGAAGAACTTGGGCGAATATATCCTTTATCCAGTAACTCCTTAATCCGCTTCTTAATTTCCACCAAATCCTTTGCTGGCATCCTATATGGTCTCTTTGATATTGGCCCTGTGCCTGGCAATAGCTCAATCAAAAACTCAATATCTCTATCCGGTGGCATGCCTGGCAACTCCTCTGGAAATACTTCAGGAAAATCCCTTACCACTGGTACTTCCTCCTGCACAGCTCCTGTTAGGCAATTTACTTGAGTCCTCTTTGGCACATGCCAGGATACATACTTGATCCTTCTCCCTTCTGGGGTGGTAAGCAAAATTGACTTACTAGCACATTCAATATTCCCTTCATACTTTGATAACCAATCCATGCCTAATATCACATCCAATCCTTGGGATTCCAATACTATTAGGTCTGAGGGAAAAACATAGTTACCAATCCTTAATGGTAACCAATCACACCATAGACTAGCCATATACTCTGCTCCAGGCGAGGTTACTAACATGGGTGACCTAAGGGCTTGGGTTGATAGGTTATACTTATCCACAAATCACCTTGAGATGTATGAATGCGATGCACCAGTATCAAAAAGAACGAGTGCAGTAAATGACTTAACCAAAAACTTACCTATTACTGCATCGGGCTGAGCTTCAACCTCCTCCACGCTAACGTGGTTCACCTGTCCCCTGTTGAAAGGGTTCGGCTTCTTCCCAGAACTTCCATTGCCATTTTGGCCTTCAGGACATTCATTGGCATAATGTCCGGTCTTTCTGACACTTACAACAAGTGACTTGGCTTAGGTCCTTCTTGGATGGGGTTGATGGGTTGGTGCGATTCTGGCCATTGCTTCCTCCATTTCCATTTCCATTCTTGGTGCCATTGTGATTGTGCGAGCTACCTCCTCCATGGGTATGCTGAAAATGTCCTCCCGGTCTAGGGGTAAAACGTGGCTTCTGCTGAGCTCCTGAGTTGTACTTCCCTTGTCCATACTTCCTCTTGCAATTCTCAATTTGCTGCTGCTTCCCTTCAATCATAAGAGCACGATCTACCAACTCCTGGTAGTTGTTGAAGGTTGCTACCATCAACTGCATGCTCAACTCATCATTCAGTCCTTCCAGAAACTTCTCCTGCTTAGCTGCATCCATAGTGACGTCATCTGGTGCATAACGTGCTAACTTACTAAAGTCCTCCACATACTGGCCAACTGTCTGTCCTCCTTGGCGCAAGTTGTGAAACTCACGCTTCATCATGGCCATAGCTCCTGCTGAAACATGGGCAGTACGAAAAGCCTGCTGAAACTGGTCCCATGTGACAGTGTCGACTGGGAAAATGGCTGTGAAATTCTCCCACCATGATGCTGCGGGTCCTTCTAGCTGATGTGCGGCAAACTTCACCTTCTCCGCATCTGTGCATACTGCTGTGGTCAACTCCCTAGCTATCTTGCCGAGCCAATCATCTGCTACTATCGGGTTGGTGCTACTGGAAAACACCGGCGGATTCAGCCTAAGAAAACGGGCTAAGTGGTCAACAGGTGGTGGTGGTGGTGGGTTGTTGTTGTTGTTCCCCTGATTCTGATTCTGGACTAGCAACTGCATCAATGTGTTCTGCTGCTGGATCAACTGGGTGAGCTCCGATGGAAAGGCAAATCTGGGGTCACGTCTCGGAGGCATCTGAGGGTTTAGAAAAGATGAGATGTAATAATAGAGGGGGTCTAAAGAGAAAACACTACCCATATGCACATGAGGCAAAAGCAAACAATTCACTTCATTAAATCAAACAAGGGCATACAATCGATCTAACTATCGCAAAAGTGCTCGGACTACTATATTTACATGGTGGACTACTACTACTGATGAGGTGGTCTACTAGAAATATTCTTCGGTTGCAGACTCCATGATATCTGCTCCAGCTTCATCAACATAGTCATCATCGCTACTATCTGGTTCCGAGTCGGTGCCGTCGATGATGATGTAGTCTTCCAGGCTAATCTCCTTGGGTTCTTCGTCTTCATCTACTGGCGTAGGGTCTCCCATAAATATTCCAATCTTCTTGATCAGGTCGCCATTCTTCTCCACCAATACTTCAATTTCCTCTTCATAATCTTCACGTGTAGCCTTGAGTTCTTCCTCCAGTTCCTTGATTCTAGTCTTAGCCTTCTTCAGATCTATCATGTCGGCGCACATCTGGTTCTCCTGTCGTCGAATGTGATGGTTTAACTCCTGGATAAAAGCTGTGATTGATCTATCCTGCCTGGTGCTGATCATCTCCCAGTGTTCATCTCGGCGCCCACAAATCTAGTAGATAGTATCCTTGAGATCCTTGCGGTAGACTTCTCCAATGCGTCCCATGGCGATGTGAGCTGCCATGCTCTTTCCTAGACTCCAAGTTGGGGCATCAAAAGAAAACTCTATGGGCTCAGTGACTAGCATGAACGTCCTTCTTGGAACTTGAACTTGAATCATCCAGCGCTCTTCTTCAGGTAAAGTGGCGTTGTAGGTTCCCGTGAAGCTTGGTACTCCTATGTTCAGGTATCTAGTGACTTCCTTCAAGTGTCGTCCAAAGGGTGTATCTTCATCTGGTTGTGTGAACTTGTTCCTTGCATCCGCCATCCTAAAGAGTAGAAAATATGAGAGGTCATAAGAGAAGAGAGTGAATAGTGATCTAGGTCTTTTAGCTTAGTGGTCGTGTTCTACAGTCAGCGTGTGCTCTGATACCATCTCTGTAGCGACCAGACCTCAAATGGTCTGATCTCTGTGCTCCGGTGTCATCCCTGGATTAGTAATGCTGACACCACACAGTACTCGGAGGATTTATAGCAGAGTAGAAATCACACACTTATTACATCGAGTGTCTCCATAGAGAACTTATTACAAATAAATATGGCTTAAGGCCATCTAATAACGATAACAGCGGAAGGCTTGGAAGATAAGTGAGTCCATCAAGTCCAACGGCATCACTGAGTATAGAACCACGACCTAAAAACTCCTTAATCGTCGTCTGAAAAGTCTGCAACATTAATGTTGCAGCCCGAAACGGGTCAGCACATGGAATATGCTGGCAATGTAACACATACAGAGTAATGGAATGAAATAGCTATACTATATGCATGTTTGGCTGGTGGAAAGCTCTATGGTTACAGTTTTGCGTAAAGCCAATTTTTCCCTACTTCAAAGGAATAAATTTATTTAACTATCATGGTAGTTGTTAAACATTGAGAATGGTTGACAGCATTCTCAATCCCAATTAAGCATCATCGTTAAACATAACCCAGCAAAATTAATTTTTAGTAACATGTTGAGATTCACATGATAATCCAAGTACTAGATACTCAAGATGTCCATAACCGGGGACACGGCTAACCATGATTAGTTTATTACACTCTGCAGAGGTTTGCGCACTTTTCCCCACAAGACTCGATCGCCTCCATTTGGTGTCTTGCACTACATGGTGTTTGAGAAGACGGATGACCGAGACATAGTCTTTCAGAAGCGCTAGCACCTTACGATCGGGTAGACTGTACCACCTACATCCCCTACATCTGCTAGTCTACCACTGTAAGAGTTCGCACGACTTAGTCAACTATGCTAGAGCCCATAATTGCTTGTGGCTGCACACGAAAGTTTCTAGTCTGAATAGTCTCATGATCCCTTTGAGCCTGGGTGGCGGTCCAAAAGAAAACAGGCAAGTCCTGGAATACCCAGGTGCCTCAATCCACCCAGATGTGTGTTTAAGTTGCCACCTTAGATAAACCATTAATTAGTAAACTCATATCTGTCATGGATATCACTCACCCAATCCACGTCTACTAGCATAGCATGGCATAATACGCAAACGTAGAAGTAACTCCCAAAGGTTTGATAATAAACAGGTAATAGTACTACCTCATCTACTTCCCATCCCACAATTTAATTAGATCCTAATCATGCAATGTGTAAGGATTGATCTAATGCAATAAAACTGGGTAGTAGAAAAGGTATGATCAAAGTGTTACTTGCCTTGCTGATGATCCGTGAAACCTAACGATTCGAAGTAACACGCGGCGCACTCCGGGTGTTCTATCGCAGACAAACAAACAAGCATACAATAAGCACTCATCTAATGCATAGGTAAAACTCAAATAAGAGATCTAACCAGAAGGTTCAACTTAAGAACTCCGGTTGGCAAAAAAATCAAATCAAAGGAAGCAACGAAAGTCAAACGGCGAAAGAAAACAACTTCATTCTAGTAATCTGGATCTAGGGCAAATTTTACAGTAGAAAAATCTTGTTTAAGTTGGTTAAACGGATAGAGGGTTTCGAGACAAAACTCTAGGCGCTTGAATCGCCTGATTCCGATAAACGAGCGAAAAGTTATACTAAAACGAAAATCGGATCAGGAATCGCGATCAGAAAAATGGCGGATTTGATCCGAGAAAAAGAAAAAAAGACGAACGCTCGCTAGAATGAACGAATGGACGAACGCTCACTATTTAAATAAACTGGAAAAACCGATCTATTTAAAAAAACCGAAACTAAAAAAACCGACAGAAAAACCGATCTAATTTTTTTTTAAAAACCGATGGCATGGAAGTCAAGGCGGCGGCGAACCTCGGCGGCGGCGGCGGCGTCGTCCGGCGTTGGCGACGCGGGGCGGCGGCAGCGCAGGCGGGCGGCGGCGGCGCGGGGCGGGAGCAGCGGCGTGGGCGGCGGCTAGGGTTTCTCCCGGGGGAGCTGGGCCGGCTTTTCAAGCCTGTCGAGCCAGAGTCCTGGACGGACACAGCCTGGTTAGGTCGGTTCATTTTTTTTAATTATTCTGCTCGGAAGAAAAATAAAAAGAAATACTAAACGGACTCTAAAAATTCCGAAATAAATTTTCACGGGCTTCTAAAATCAAGCCGCACAAGGTGAACATTTATTTGGGACCTAAATGCAAATTTGAAAAATGCACATTTTTCCTAAATTCAAATAAAAACACCAAAAAACTCCGAAATAAGATCTTATTTGATTTTATTATTAAATCCTCAATATTTCTTTATTTTGGTAAAGTCATTTTATTCCCTCTCTCATATTTTTGTAATAGAAATAATTGATGATAAAATAAATAAAATCAAATGATCCTATTCTCAAAATTTGAGAAAACTCAAATATGAAAATAACGAAATCCCCAACTCTCTCCGTGGGTCATTGAGTTGCGTAGAATTTCTAGGACCAACCAAAATGCAAAATAAAATATAATATGCAATGATGATCTAATGTATAATATTCCAAATTGAAAATTTGGGATGTTACACGCACTTTCGGTACTAGGATCGGTCGGATCGTGAAGACGTACGACTACGTCAACCGCGTTGTCATAATGCTTCCACTTACGGTCTATGAGGGTACGTGGACAACACTCTTCCCCTCTCGTTGCTATGCATCACCACGATAGATCTTGCGTGTGCGTAGGATTTTGTTTTTGAAATTACTGCGTTCCCCAACAGTTGAGCTCTAACTGAACCCGAGCGAGGCGTTGGGCTCTCACTGAACCAAAGCGATTGCATTGCAGGCTACGCGTTACTGAACCCGAGCGATCGATCGATCCCTTGCTGTTAACTGAACCCGAGTGATTCCTTCGCTACTGCTGTTAACTGAAGCCGATCGATGCTGCCTCTGGATGAACAGTGAGCATTGTTGGGGGGTTTGGATGAACAGTTCCCGGTGGGGGGTTGGATGAACATGACCCCGTGGTAGTAGAGGCCGTTGCCGCTGGATGAACAGTACCCCGATCGATCGAGCCGGTGGATGAACATGACCCCATGGAGGGCTGGATGAACGGGGCCCCGTGGAGGGCTGGATGAACAGGACCCCGTGGAGGGCTGGTTGAACAGTAGCCGATGGAGGGCTGGATGAATAGTAGCCCGTGGAGGGGTGGTTGAACAGGACCCCGTGGAGAGGGATGGTTGAACAGTAGCCGGTGGAGGAGCGCGCGGTGGAGGCTGGATGAACAGGAGCCCGTGTATGAACAGTCGCAGGTGGAGGCTGGAGGAGGTCGACGGTGGATGAACAATAGCCTGTGGAGGCAGTCGACGATGGAGATGAACTGTATCCTGTGGAGTCCCGTTTTGCGGTATGCCACACCCCTCCCGATGAAAAGGACCCCTGTTTCGACCGTAGCGCTCCAACACAAGTTCGTTTCCTCTGTTTTGTAGTACGCCACACCCCTCACGATCAACAGGATCTCGTTTCCACCGTAGGAGGTTTGTTTCCTCTGTTTTGCAGTACGCCAGACCCCTCCAGATGAACAGGATCCCGTTTCGACCGTGGCCGGTCAAACACAAGGTTGTTTCCTCCGTTCTGCGGTATGCCAGGCGTCATTTCCATCGGCTGTTCCGTCCAAGCTGGTTGGCTCCCGATGAACACGACGACGCATTATGTTCCGACCTAGCTGGTTGCCTCCCCATGATCACGACAACGGCGCATCTTCTCCGTTCCGACCTAGCCCTCTACACGAGCCCTGGCCGTACATATGCGTGAGTAGGCGTTCGAGACCCCGCTCGTATGTACGTACGTGGCCGTATTTTTTGGCGTGTGGCTGTATGTACTTGTACACGGTTTAGACAGGATAGCCTGAACTGCTACGTGGAGGGCTCTACTATGACATGTGCCGCTACTTACTCGGCCACGATTCATAGTTGCAGAGAGACCGATCGACCAGTATGAATGTACACGTTCCGACAAGATAGACAATGGTATGTACGCTTCGACCGGGTGGGTCCCAGCTGTCAGGGAGGATAAGGACGCACTTCCTTACGTGCGAAGATATAGCTGCTGGGTCCCAGCTGTCAGGGGGGTATTTTTTTGCCCGTAATAAGGACGCACTTCCTTGCGTGCGAAGATGTAGCTGGTGGGTCCTAGCAGTCACGGGGAGAAAACATTATTTTTCAGGGTAAAAAGGATGCAGTTGGATGCATGCGTCCACATGCATGGTGCGTCCCCACTGTCAGCCTCTCACGTACAGTCATCTTCCGATGGCTCTCGGTTGTTGACCACGTTGACCACACGTGCTGAGCGCACCAAGGCCGATGGACAACGGCGGGGCCCCAGACTGGAACGACCCGGAGATGGGGAAGACGCGACAGTGGAGTTGCAGATGGAGAGGAGTGGGAAACTTGACTGGTTCGGGTGCGCGGCAGCACTGCCGCCCACGAGAGACAGGAGCAAGAACAGAGGTTGAAGAAGGAGCACGGATGTTGGATTAACATCCAACGGTCCATCTGCTAGAATCATTTGTTGATTAAGTTGACAAAGCCCTGCGTACACGTCTGTTCAGTAGGCCCACAAGTCAGCCACCAAATCTGTCGGGTCCCAGCTGTCATCGAGAGGAATGGTTTTTTTCGCATAACAAGGAGGCACTTCCTTCTATGTGAAGATACAACCGGTGGGTCCCATCTATGAGGGGGAGGAAACAACTTAATAAGGAGGAACTTTCGTTGCGTGCGACCATGGACCTCGTGGGTCCCAGCCATCAGGCTCACCACGTACAGTCCTCTTCCGATGACTCTCATTTGTTGACCACGCCGCGCCGAGCGTAGTGAGGCGGTGGACGATGGCGAGGCCCCAGACTGGAACGACCCAGAGATGGGGAAGATGCGGCAGTGGAGTCGCAGAAGGAGAGGAGTGGGAAACTTGACTGGTTCAGGTGCAGGGTGGGCCTATACTCGGCAGAGAATCACAGGAGGTGTGGAGTGGAGGGATGGCCTGGCCGTCGGCAGGGTAGCGTTTCGCTGAGGCGCGCAAAACAATACGCTGGATGTCGGAAGCTGGAGCAGGCGGTCCTGGCAGCGCTGGGGGAAGAAGATGAGAGATTGAACAAGAATGTCGGCCGTTGGATGTAAATCCAACGCCTTGCTTAGGCTTCGACCTACTGGCCCACATGTCAACCAGTCCATTTGTTTTTTAGTCCATTTGGTGGGCTGGGTGAAACAATGATGTAGCATCTATGTAGCCCATTTACATATATGGTAGAATTTAAAGCCCATTTGCATTTTTCTTGAAATCCGCACACTTGCTGGGCTGGGTGAAAATATCATGTTGGGCTGGATGGAGAAATGTTATAAAAACATAAACACGTGATTGCACGTCTATTATTGCATTGGTTAGTAAAATCTTTGCAAGTTTATGTATGCAATCACTAGGATTTAACTTGCCAAGTTATACATAAACAATTATTATTATTATTATTATTTTGTAAGAACTTTCAGTTTATGAAATAAAATATAATTTTAATTTGATGAGTTAATAGGACATGGGGTATTATTATTTTTAGGCTAGACGTGGGACAGTTGAGTTGGTTCTAGGGAAAAGTACTGGGAGAAAACTCAGCTTGCATCGAAAAAGAAAGTGGGAGAAAATTCAGATATAGGATTAATGAAAACGAAAAATAAAGGAAGTGGGAAGGTCTGTAAAATGGTTAGATGAACGACAGGTTTAACGAAACCTTATGTTGTTTCTATTATATATATATAATAAAATAAGATATAAATATAGATTCAGTTTTGCATTCTTATAGAAAAATAGAACTGAGCGGTGCGTTGTCTTGAAAAAACAAACATAACTTGGGCTACTGATGTTATATACAAGCTAGGTTGGGAGGCCCAGAGGCCGCTTGATACCTGCTGGATCCAAAAAATGTTGAAACATGTCATGGGCTGCCCATGTTAAACAACAAAACCTAGGCCATGGACCTGGTGGGCTCGGGACTGTCAGCCTCTCGACGAACAGTTGTCTCCCGATTCCTCTTGTTTTGTTGACCATGTTGGGAACGATAGACGGCGGCACCGCGACAAGAGCACCAAGGCGGAGGACGACATCGAGACCTCGGACCGAATGAACCGGAGTGGAGGAAGACACAGGCGGAGGGGAGTACGAGGGTTGACTTGTTAGGGTGCAGGGCGGGCCGGTGGAGCTGCCGCCGCCGGACAATGTGTGGGAGTAGAGGGATGGCCTGGCCAACGCCATAGGCAATGATGGCCAGCCGCTGTATAGGAAGAGGACGAAAGATTGAACAAAATAAAGAAATATAAATGGATAGGTGGTTGGTCCCATATGTCTGTGTACTAGACCTGCTGGGTCCACCTGAGAAGGGGACTATGTTGGGAGGAAGGAGATTCAAAGCATGGCAGCCGAGTGAACTAGTTTTTTGTTGAAACGGACGAGTGAACTAGTTACATACATAAGCAAATAGCCACTAAAAAGCAAACAGGTTAATGGATTCTTAAAAGAAATATTTCGGACAAAACAGATAATTACGACACATAGGCTAATGCATGAAACACTCAGATGATTAAGGTGCTTATAAATAGATAAAGTACAACATCTAGACCTTCCCGGCACGCTTGATCATGACGTTGCCACTGTCCGTGTACTCGTCAGTTACGGGAAGCAGACACGCCCTCATGTCCAAGATCCGTCTGTACATGTCGTAGCATGCGTTATGTGTATGCGTCCTTGGCCGCGTAGGTTATGTAGGCTAGATTCAGAGGTACCTCCCAGGTGTTCAGGTCCTTTGGTATCATTGTCTTCTTTCATGTTGGCGTATCAGGGGTCGATGATAGTCTCGGCGAGGTCAACCACGGAGTCCCTCTCCTGCCCGTTGCCGATGATCTTGTATTGCTTCGACAAGCTTGTTGCATCAGATGGCCGAATCGTCACGTTCTTCCTTCTCTCCACTGTAGCGAATGTGCAGTCGGCGTTGCTGATGAAATGGGCGAATGCTCCAGAACGTCTGATGGCCCTACATCAGTGGTAGATGAGAACCTCGTCCCACACACATACATGGGTGACAGCGATCTGCTGGTCCCTGTTAGGAGATGAATGTATGGGCACAAGGTGTAGTCCTGCGACCTTGTGCTTTCTCATCCTGTAGGTACTGCTTGAACTCGGCGAGGCAGAGCTTCACCGAGTCCGGATCATTGGTGTCCATCACATTCAACTTGGTGCAGCCATAGGACTGAATGGTGAACTCAAAGGGGAACTCCTTGCTGAAGTCCATATCAAGCAGGCTCACCCCTCGGATCGCCATTGGAGTCTCTTCAAGTGAACACGTGGGTAGGCGGCGGCAGTTCGTTTTTCAGCTCTTGGGGAACTGGATTCAACAGTAAACTGAGTGTGTACAGGTGACAACAGTTACTACCCCTCCCTCGCCCGCTGCATGCCCGGGAGAAGATGCACCCTCGACGCATTCAAATGCCTCCATTAAGAAACCTACTCCGGCCACACGTCGGTTCACGAGCAGGTCTGTATTGGTACTGTAATAACAAGAGTTTGTGGTCTCTTTACTTAAATTTAATTAGCTTTAATAGAAATTTATAATTAAAACAAGCAATGCATTGGATCGTTCTATCAGTGCCACAGGATCAACATGCACAACAATTAGAATTATTATTCTCAAGACGCACACGATCAACACATTTGTCGCACTTTCACACAGATAATACTACCAAGTTTGAACTGTTTGTTATGGTTGTTTTCCTCTGAATCATCATGCCGTGTTTCCCAGCTTGCAAGATTCAGAACCAACAAATAAGATCCAAATAATAAGTACAACAAAGCTGCCTACACATCTCATTGATTCCCAGCTTGCAAGATTCAGAACCAACAAATAAGATTCAAATAATAAGTACAACAAAGATGCCTACATATCTCATTGATTCCCATCTTGCAAGATTCAGAACCAACCCATTAGAGCCTTTTGATAAAGTGAATATTGGGATTAAATCCATCTTGGCTAGCCGTGTCATACAACCGAAGAACTTGGCGAATGCTCTTGACCGTCACAACATCTGTAGTTGAGTATTCCTGTTTGCACAACACAAATAAGAAGAGCATGATTACTATAATAATGGCACTCCTTGAACTCAACCTCTAGCTCCACTCGGATGAGGCCTGCCTGGAGTTCCATGATTCAATTCATGCGCCTTTTTTCTGCAGTTCACCTGAAATGAAGCAAATATTGGATCATTCAGCTAGCAAGAAGTACTCGCTCTCGTGGGCTGGCAGGTTCTTCTTTAGTAGTTGCACTAAAATTAAGGAACATTAGGGTTGGCTGTCCGGCTCATGTAAGGTGCAACTATAATTTGCTTATCCTTTTGTGCAGTTCCACTAAAATGAAGTGTCATTATGGTGACAGTGATGGCCCATCTTGCAAAGGCTAATAAAATGTTGCACGAGATTACCAGCAGAAATTAATGAAGATTTTGGAAACTCCAATCACCATTTTGTGCAGTTCCACCAAAATTGAGAGATGTTGCCCACATGAAATTTTAGTTGAACTGCACAAGACACTCATTCCAAAAAAAAGTGTTTTGTGCAGTTCACCAAAAGGTCACAATAGAAACAAGGTGAAATGGATATCCCTATCTGCACAAAAAGATAGAAAGTAAAGAGTTGTTGGTCAATAAGAATATACGAAACATACACGAAATGAAAAGAAGCATCTTAATTATGTTCATGGCAATCACGCAAGGACAGTAGAAATTTTAAAACGTCAGGAATGCTTCATTTTACCAGAAGCATTACGATCAACAATGACACTCGTAAAATATGGGATTACTTTAATGGTGGCATTGCTTTTTTACCAGATACAGTAAATCAACAACAGCTAAAGAGTTGGTTTACGGGCATGGGACCGTGGGGACACCAGGACACTCAGCAGCGTAAAGGAGCAACTTACTTATCATACTGGGGAAAACAGCAGGAGTACCATTTGTAACATAGTTTAATTGCATCATATCACTGGAGGCATTAGATTAACAATAACACTTGTTAGACATGTCCTTAAGGTAACAGTGTGATCGCTTCATTTTACATGCGCCCTTACATTAACAACAACAAAAGGTTGGTATAAGGACATGCGACAGTGGACGCATCAGCACAATGTACCTACTAGGAGGCATAAAGTGGTGATGTCGAGTTTGTTCATGCTCTGTGAGGGCAGTAAATCTAATCCTGGAGACCTTTTACTATGTGAGGGCAGCAAATCTAATCCTGGAGGCCTTTTACTATGTGAGGGCAGCAAATCTAATCATGGAGACCTTTTACTATGTGAGGGCAGCAATTCTAATCCTGGAGACCTTTTACTATGTAAGGGCAACAAATCTAATCCTGTACATACTCTGTTTACTTGTCCACCAGCCGCCACTTTCTATCCTTTTTTCAACCAATAGTAGATTTGTTCCTTATCTAGTTTGTACTATGTTTTCCCATTATTTCCCTTTTCAACCAAGAGACCGGTTGGGTATCCAGTCTCTACTACTTTCACCATATTATTTACTCTTTGAATCAAGTCCTAGATTCATGCTACAACTTTCCCCCCTTTCTTCGTTGTTTGAACCAAGTCCTAGATTCGAATGCATGGAGTAGCTTTACCTCTAATAATACTAAAAATTTAGGTGGCTTTGGAAGAGCTGATGGGAGTAGAAAAAGATGCACATGCAGACACATGGGGAGCTGGGGCAGTAGAGCAAGGCCGCTTTCGAATAACTTATACCTGAGGGTCGTCCGGATGTCGGCGATGGCAGGTCGGATATGCGCACAATACGACGGGGAGGAAGAAGGGTTGGAGGACCTCCAGAGCCGGCGCTGTGTCAGAGAGAACGACACGGGTAGAGGATCGGGCCCCTGTGGCAGCTGTGGGTTTCCTCCCTCGCCGACGATGACCGCGTGAACGATGCTGAAGGTAATATGCCCTAGAGGCAATAATAAAGTTATTAATTATTTTCTTATTTCATGATAAATGTTTATTATTCATGCTAGAATTGTATTAACCGGAAACATAATACATGTGTGAATACATAGACAAACATAGTGTCACCAGTGTGCCTCTACTTGACTAGCTCATTGATCAAAGACAGTTAAGTTTCCTAACCATAGTGTTGAGTTGGCATTTGATCAATGGGATCACATCATTAGGAGAATGTTGTGATTAACTTGACCCAGTCCGTTAGCTTAGCACTTGATCGTTTTTGTTTACTGCTATTTCTTTCTTCATGACTTATACATGTTCTTATGACTATGAGATTATGCAACTCCCGAATACCATAGGAACACTTTGTGTGCTACCAAATGTCACAACATAATTGGGTGATTATAAAGGTGCTCTACAAGTGTCTCCGATGGTACTTGTTGAGTTGGCATAGATCAAGATTAGGATTTGTCACTCCGATTGTCGGAGAGGTATCTTTGGGCCCTCTCGGTAATACATATCACTATAAGCCTTGCAAGCAGTACAACTAATGAGTTAGTTGCGGAATAGTGCATTATGGAATGAGTAAAGAGACTTGCCGGTAACGAGATTGAACTAGGTATTGGGATACCGACGATCGGATCTCGAGCAAGTAAAATACCGATGACAAAGAGAACAATGTATAGTGTTATGCGGTTTAACCGATAAAGATCTTCGTAGAATATGTAGGAACCAATATGAGCATCCAGGTTCCGCTATTGGTTATTGACTGGAGACATGTCTCAGTCATGTCTACATAGTTCTCGAACCCGTAGGGTCCGCACGCTTAAAGTTCTGTGACGATCGATTTAGGAGTTTATATGTTTTGATGTACTGAAGGTAGTTCGGAGTCCCGGATATGATCACGGACATGAAGAGGAGTCTCGAAATGGTCGAGACATAAATATTGATATGTTGGAAGCCTACATTTGGACATCGGAAGAGTTCCGGGTAAAATCGGGATTTTACTAGAGTACCGGAGGGGTTACCGGAACCCCGCAGGGGCTAATGGGCCTTGTTGGGCCATAAGGGAAAGAAAGAGGGGCCGGCCTAGGGCAGGCAGTGCGCCCCCTCCCTCTGGTCCGAATTGGACTAGGAGAGGGGGGCGGAGCTCCCCTTTCCTTCTCTTTCTTCGCCTTCCTTTCCCCCTCCTAGTAGGAGTAGGAAAGGGAGGAATCCTACTCCTACTAGGAGGAGGATTCCTCCTCCTGGCGCACCAACAAGGGCCGGCCGGCCTCCCCCTTTCTCCTTTATATACAGGGGCAGGGGGCACCTCTAGACATACAAGTTGATCACAAAGATCTCTCCCATCCGTGTGCGGTGCCCCCCTCCACCATAATCCACCTCGGCCATACTGTAGAAGTGTTTATGCGAAGCCCTGCTGTGGTAGCTTCATCAACATCATCACCACGCCGTCGTGCTGAGGAAACTCTTCCCCGAGCTCTACTGGATCGTGAGTTCGCGGGACGTCACCGAGCTGAACGTGTGCTGAACGTGGAGGTGCCATACGTTCAGTACTGAGGATCGGTCGATCATGAAGACGTACGACTACATCAACCGCGTTGTCATAACGCTTCCGCTTAACGGTCTACGAGGGTACGTGGACGACACTCTCCCCTCTCGTTGATATGCATCACCATGATCCTGCGTGTGCGTAGGATTTTTTTTGAAATTACTACATTCCCAACAGATGCACCTAGTCCTCTACACACACCAGCCGAAGGGATCCGGCCGGATCTGTGACCAGCGGTGAGCAGAGAAAAAAATGTCGCTACCGCTGTCTTGTTTAGATCTGGAGAGGATGAGAGAATGAAGAGAGCAACCCTAGTAAAGCAAGCACCCAGGCCCCTGCGTACATATATAGTGGAGTGATTATCTTTTTCTCTCCACAACAAGCGTTTCAATTTGTGTACGTGGCATTAAAGAAAGGGAACTCTCTATTTAAGGTGACTAACTGTACGACTCCTACTTACTACTACTACTAGTAGTAGTATTCACTTGTGCTCCCCAGCCCTCCATTCATTGAACAACCCCATGGGTGAATAAACATACAGTACTAGTATTTATATAAAACGAACAAGCTTGAACTATTTTCGGGTAGTTAAAAGTTGAGGGCGGGGCTTTTCCCGGGCAGTACGCGCGGCAGTTTCCGCATAGGTGGTTTGACAGAGAGGCGAGGAGGGTGAGGGAGTAGCGGATTCAACTTACTTACTGCTGGAAAGGTTGGGCTATGCAATTTTGACGGTGCGTTACTCCTGGAAAGACTTGTGATATGACTACTCACTATAGTCAGGAATTACTGGCGGTACGACCAGGGTGATGCCCCCCTTCCATTCCGCACTCTAATCTGATGCATGACACGTCGACCCAGATGTTGGCTCTCCCACATGTCGGCGAAGAACGTAGTAGTAAGAAGGAGCAAAGAATCATGCGGTATATACTAGTAGTACTACTACTCACGTCGGAGGAGTGCGAACCACGGCAGCCCAGTGAACCAGTAGTAGAAAACAATGTGCTGATATGGCCATAAAAAACAATGTGCTACGGTCCAGACTGTAGCATGTACAATACTACTCCTCTTTGTTTGGATCCCTGAGTTAGAGCTAGTTTGGGTTGAAATTGCCTCAAATTATCCAAACCAGAGGGGTTAGTTTGAGCTAGTTTGCTCTAACACAGCTAAAAAAACTAGTCGGTGGAGAGGTTCTAATTGGGTTAGTTCTCGTCGAGCCCACTAAAAGAGAACTAAAAAAATCTCCCCTGCCCGCACCAGATCGCTCCCTCCCCCCCCTCGCACGACTCCTCTCTGTTCCCCATCGGGCGGCCTGCCCAAGCGCCGCTCCCCCGCTCGCACTATCTCTCCTCCAGCCTCCGCTGCCCTCCTCCGGCCGCCCTCTCCCTTTGGCCTCCGAAGCTCGCCCCGCCCCCCATTACCAGTCGTTTTTCTCCCTCTATCGTGCGCGGCGGCGACGCATCTACCAGGAAGGTCACGAGAGGGGTGAGTTTGTTCGTTCCATCTCTGTCTCACAGCCATATCATTGATCTTGCTTGCTCTAGCGCTAATTATGATTTGGAAAAGTAGATCCTGATTAAACTTGGTATAGATGTGTGGTGTGCTACCTCTTGAGCACTGCATTGGTTTTCCCTTGAAGAGGAAAGGGGGTGCAGTAAAGCAGCGTAAGTATTTCCCTTAGTTTTTGAGAACCAAGGTATCAATCCAGTAGGAGACCACGCGCGAGTCACCTCGTACCTACACACACAAATAAGAATCTCGCACCAACGCGATAAAGGGGTTGTCAATCCCTTCACGGCCACTTGCAAGAGTGAGATCTGATAGGGATGATAATAATAAGATAACTATTTTTGGTATTTTTATGATATAGATTGAAAGTAAAAGATAGCAAAATAAAGTAGATTGGAAACTTGTATGATGGAGAATAGACCCGGGGGCCATAGGTTTCACTAGTGGCTTCTCTCAAGATAGCATAAGTATTACGGTGGGTGAACAAATTACTGCCGAGCAATTGATATAAAAGCGAATAATTATGGGAATATCTAGGTATGATCATGTATATAGGCATCACGTCCGTGACAAGTAGACCGAAATGATTCTGCATCTACTACTATTACTCCACACATCGACCGCTATCCAGCATGCATCTAGAGTATTAAGTTCATAAGAACAGAGTAACGCCTTAAGCAAGATGACATGATGTAGAGGCATAAACTCATGCAATATGATGTAAACCCATCTTTTTATCCTCGATGGCAACAATACAATACGTGTCGTTTCCCTTTCTGTCACTAGGATCGAGCACCGCAAGATTGAACCCAAAGCTAAGCACTTCTCCCATTGCAAGAAAGATCAATCTAGTAGGCCAAACCAAACTAATAATTCGAAGAGACTTGCAAAGATAAACCAATCATACATAAAAGAATTCAAAGAAGATTCAAATATTGTTCATAGATAAACTAGATCATAAATGCACAATTCATCGGATCTCGACAAACACACCGCAAAAGAAGATTACATCTAATATATCTCCAAGAGAATCCAGGAGAACTTTGTATTGAGATCCAAAGAGAGAGAAGAAGCCATCTAGCTACTAGCTATGGACCCGAAGGTCTGAAATAAACTACTCACACATCATCGGAGGGGCCATGGAGTTCATGTAGAGGCCCTCCGTGATCGATGCCCCCTCCGGCGGAGCTCCGGAAAAGGCCCCAAGATGGGATCTCTTTGGTACAGAAGGTTGCAGCGGTGGAATTAGGTTTTCGTGGTGCTCCTGGATGTTTGCGGGGTATATGGATATATATAGGAGGAAGAAGTAGGTCGGTGGAGCAACAAGGGGCCCACGAGGGTGGAGGGCGCGCCCAAGGGGGTAGGTGCGCCCAGGGGGTAGGTGCCCCCCTTGCCTCATGGCCTCCTCGTTTGTTTCTTGACGTCCATTCCAAGTCTCCTGGATCACGTTTGTTCCAATAAATAACGCTCCCGAAGGTTTCGTTCCGTTTGGACTCCGTTTGATATTCCTTTTCACGAAACACTAAAATAGGCAAAAAAACAGCAATTTGGGCTGGGCCTCCGGTTAATAGGTTAGTCCCAAAAATAATATAAAAGTGTAAAAATAAGCCCATTAACATCCAAAATAGATAATATAATAGCATGGAGCAATCAAAAAATATAGATACGTCAGAGACGTATCAGCATCCTCAAGTTTAATTACTACTCGTCCTCGAGTAGGTAAATGATAAAAACAGAATTTTTGATGTGGAATGCTTCCTAACATATTTCTCAATGTAATTTTTCTTTATTGTGGCATGAATGTTCAGATCCGAAAGATTCAAGATAAAATTTTAATATTGACATAGAAATAATAATACTTCAACCATACTAACTAAGCAATCATGTCTTCTCAAAATAACATGGCCAAAGAAAGTTGTCCCTACAAAATCATATAGTCTGGCTATGCTCTATCTTCATCACACAAAATATTAAATCATGCACAACCCCGATGACAAGCCAAGCAATTGTTTCATACTTTTGATGTTCTCAAACTTTTTCAATCTTCACGCAATATATGAGCGTGAGCCATGGATATAGCACTATGGTGGAATAGAATGGTGATTGTGGAGAAGACAAAAAAGGAGAAGATAGTCTCACATCAACTAGGCGTATCAACAGGCTATGGAGATGCCCATTACTAGATATCAATTTGAGTGAGTAGGGATTGCCATTCAACGGATGCACTAGAGCTATAAGTGTATGAAAGCTCAACAAAAGAAACCAAGTGGGTGTGCATCCAATTTGCTTGCTCACGAAGACCTAGGGCAATTTGAGGAAGCCCATCATTGTAATATACAAGCCAAGTTCTATAATGTAAAATTCCCACTAGTATATGAAAGTGACAACATAAGGGATTCTCTATGAAGATCATGGTGCTACTTTGAAGCACAAGTGTGGAAAAGGATAGTAACATCGTCCCTTCTCTCTTTTTCTCTCATTTCATTTTTTATTTGGGCCTTCTTCTTTTTTTGGCCTCTTTTTTTTTCTTTTTTTTCGTCCGGAGTCTCATCCCGACTTGTGGGGGAATCATAGTCTCCATCATCCTTTCCTCACTGGGACAATGCTCTAATAATGATGATCATCACACTTCTTTTTACTTACAACTCAATACTTAGAACAAAATATGACTCTATGTGAATGCGTTTGGTGGTGTACCGAGATATGCAATGAATCAAGAGTGACATGTATGAAAGAATTATGAACGGTGGCTTTGCCACAAATACGATGTCAGCTACATGATCATGCAAAGCAATATGACAATGATGAAGCGTGTCATAACAGACGGAATGGTGGAAAATTGCATGGCAATATATCTCGGAATGGCTATGGAAATGCCATAATAGGTAGGTATGGTGGCTGTTTTGAGGAAGGTATATGGTGGGTTTATGGTACCGGCGAAAGTTGTGCGGTACTAGAGAGGCTAGCAAATGTGGAAGGGTGAGGGTGCATATAATCCATGGACTCAACATTAGTCATAAAGAACTGACATACTTGTTGCAAAAATCTATTAGTTATCGAAACAAAGTACTATGCGCATGCAGCTAGGGGGATAGATTGGTAGGAAAAGACCATCGCTCGTCCCCGACCGCCACTCATAAGGAAGGCAATCAATAAATAAATCATGCTCCGACTTCATCACATAACGGTTCACCATATGTGCATGCTACGGGAATCACAAACTTCAACACAAGTATTTCTCAAATTCACAACTACTCAACTAGCATGACTCTGATATCACCACCTCCATATCTCAAAACAATCATCAAGTATCAAACTTCTCTTAGTATTCAATGCTCTTGTATGAAAGTTTTTATTATGCCTAAAAGCAAAGTGCCATGTTGTTCTAAAGTACTCTTAAAATAATATAAGTGAAGCATGAGAGATCAATTATTTCTATAAAATAGAACCACCGCCGTGCTCTAAAAGATATAAGTGAAGCACTAGAGCAAAAACTACACAGCTCAAAAGATATAAGTGAAGCACATAGAGTATTCTAATAAATTCCAATTCATGTGTGTCTCCCTCAAAAGGTGTGTAAAGCAAGTATGATTGTGGTAACCTAAAAAGCAAAGACTCAAATCATACAAGACGCTCCAAACAAAACACATATCATGTGGAGAATAAAAATATAGCTCCAAGTAAAGTTACCGATGAACGAAGACAAAAGAGGGGATGCCTTCCGGGGCATCCCCAAGCTTAGGATTTTTGGTGTCCTTGTATTTTACCTTGGGGTGCCATGGGAATCCCCAAGGTTAGGCTCTTGCCACTCCTTGTTCCATAATCCATCAAATCTTTACCCAAAACATGAAAACTTCACAACACAAAACTTAACAAGAAAATCTCGTGAGCTCCGTTAGCGAAAGAAAACAAAACACCACTTCAAGGTACTGTAATGAACTCATTATTTATTTATTTATATTGGTGTTAAACCTACTGTATTCCAACTTCTCTATGGTTTATAAACTCTTTTACTAGCCATAGATTAATCAAAATAAGCAAACAACACACGAAAAACAGAATCTGTCAAAAACAGAACAGTCTGTAGTAATATGTAGGTTTAGAATACTTCTGGAACCCCAAAAATTCTAAACTAAATTTCTCGACGTAACTAATTTATATATTAATCATATGCAAAAATAATTAACTAAATAGCACTCTCCAATAAACAATGGCAGCAATTCTCGTGAGCGCTAAAGTTTATGTTTTTTACAGCAAGATCAAAAAGACTTTCCCCAAGTCTTCCCAACGGTTCTACTTGGCACAAACAATAATTAAACACAAAAAACACAACCAAAACAGAGGCTAGATAAATTATTTATTACTAAACAGGAGCAAAAAGCAAGGAATAAAAATAAAATTGGGTTGCCTCCCAACAAGCGCTATCGTTTAACGCCCCTAGCTAGGCATAAGATTTCAACGATGCTCACATGAAAGAAAAGAATTGAAGCACAAAGAGAGCATCATAAAACACGTGAAAAACACATCTAAGTCTAACATACTTCCTATGCATAGGCATCTTATAGGCAAACAAATTATCATGGCAAGCAAAAACTAGCATATGCAAGGAAGCGGAAAGAAACAATAGCAATCTCAACATGACAAGAGGTAATTTAGTAACGTGAAAATTTCTACAATCATATTTTCCTCTCTCATAATAATTACATGTGGGATCATAAGAAAATTCAACAAAATAGCTATCACATAGAATATTTTCAACACGATCCACATGCATCCAAAGTTGACACTCTTCCAAAATAGTGGGATTAACATCAATTGAACTCATGACCTCTCCAACCCCACTTTTATCAAAAATTTCATAAGATTGAACATTCTCCAAATATGTGGGATCTAAATTTGACACTCTTCCAAACCCACTTTCAATAATATTGCAAACACTATTATCAATCTCATATTCATCATGGGGCTTAAATAAATTTTCAAGATCAAAAGAAGAATCTCCCCAATCATGATCATTGCAACAAATAGTAGTCATAGCAAAACTAGCATCCCCAAGCTTGAGGTTTTGCATATCATTAACACAATTGACATTAAGAGAATTTACAATAACATCACTGAAATCATGCTTATCATTGGAGGAACTATCAAGTATGGGTGCAACAGCAACGATCTCATGTTTAACATAACGAACTATAGCAAATTCATCTTCATAAATATTGGCATCATGGCCACAAGAATAGCAAGCATCATGTTCATAAAGGGATATTTCAATCAAATCATCAGAATCATAATTATCTATATATTCATGCATATCATTATTTTCTTCCGAAGCAACGGTCATTCTTTCAATAAATTCTTTGACATAGACATTATGAGCATAGTTTTCATAGCAATATTTAAGTATGTCAAAAATTTCAGATTCGTAGAGAGAAATATCATACTTTTCAATCAAAGAAGCAACTTCATAAGCACCCTTAAAAGTAACAAATTCTTCAATTTGTTTGATATCATAGTAACTATAAACACCCTTTGCATAAGAAGATAAGATTTCATTATCATTAAACTCACATAGGTAGGGGGGTGTTTTTTAGGGTTCTTATAACAACAAGTAAGATCACAAATTTCACAAAGATTCCAAGCATAACATAGCAATCTGTTTATTTGATCCCATAAGAGTCTCCCTTTTTCGGACAAACAGTGACGCACAAAATGAGCATGGTCATCTAAAGATTTCCCATCAACTAGGCTAGTTCGGGTTTCAGCACGAGCGCATAAGGATCGAAGATGATCCAAGTAGAACACTTTAAGTGGGTCCATATCAATAGATTTTTAGCAAGCAAAGATGCAAGCAAAAAGAAGGCACATGGAAACACAAAGAAAGATACATATGGGAATAAGGCGAACTGAAAAAGGGCGAATAAAATGGCAAGGGTGAAGTGGGGGAGAGGAAAACAAGAGGCAAATGGCAAATAATGTAATGCGAAGGATAAGAGTTGTGATGGGTACTTGGTATGTCTTGAGCACTGT
The DNA here is from genome assembly GCF_056163025.1 of Triticum urartu. NCBI lineage: Eukaryota > Viridiplantae > Streptophyta > Magnoliopsida > Poales > Poaceae > Triticum > Triticum urartu. The sequence continues at coordinate 285,282,686 of NC_141877.1, forward strand.
GTTGGTTTTCCCTTGAAGAGGAAAGGGTAGTGCAGTAAAGCAGCGCAAGTATTTCCCTCAGTTTTTGAGAACCAAGGTATCAATCCAGTAGGAGACCACGCGCGAGTCACCTCATACCTACACACAAATAAGAACCTCGCAACCAACATGATAAAGGGGTTGTCAATCCCTTCACGGCCACTTGCAAGAGTGAGATCTGATAGAGATGATAATAATAAGATAACTATTTTTGGTATTTTTATGATATAGATTGAAAGTAAAAGATAGCAAAATAAAGTAGATTGGAAACTTGTATGATGGAGAATAGACCCGGGGGGCATAGGTTTCACTAGTGGCTTCTCTCAAGATAGCATAAGTATTACGGTGGGTGAACAAATTACTATCGAGCAATTGATAGAAAAGCAAATAATTATGAGAATATCTAGGTATGATCATGTATATATGCATCACGTCCGTGACAAGTAGACCGAAATGATTCTGCATCTACTACTATTACTCCACACATCGACCGCTATCCAGCATGCATCTAGAGTATTAAGTTCATAAGAACAGAGTAACGCCTTAAGCAGATGACATGATGTAGAGGGATAAACTCATGCAATATGATGTAAACCCCATCTTTTTATCCTCGATGACAACAATACAATACACGTCATTTCCCTTTCTGTAACTGGGATCGAGCACCGCAAGATCGAACCCAAAGCTAAGCACTTCTCCCTTTGCAAGAAAGATCAGTCTAGTAGGCCAAACCAAACAGATAAATCGAAGAGACTTGCAAAGATAAACCAATCATACATAAAAGAATTCAGAGAAGATTCAAATATTGTTCATAGATAAACTAGATCATAAACCCACAATTCATCGGATCTCGACAAACACACCGCAAAAGAAGATTACATCAAATGGATCTCCAAGAGAATCGAGGAGAACTTTGTATTGAGATCCAAAGAGAGAGAAGAAGCCATCTAGCTACTAGCTATGGACCCGAAGGTCTGAAATAAACTAATCATATATCATCGGAGGGTCCATGGAGTTGATGTAGAGGCCCTCCGTGATCAATGCCCCCTCCGGCGGAGCTCCGGAAAAGGCCCCAAGATGGGATCTCTTGGGTACAGAAGGTTGCGGCGGTGGAATTAGGATTTCTTGGTGCTCCTGGATGTTTTCGGGGTATATGGATATATATAGGAGGAAGAAGTAGGTCGGTGGAGCAATGAGGGGCCCACGAGGGTGGAGGGAACGCCCCCTACCTCGTGGCCTCCTTGATTGTTTCTTGACGTCCACTCCAAGTCTCCTGGATCACGTTTTTTTTCCAAAAATAACGCTCCCGAAGGTTTCATTCCATTTGGACTCCGTTTGATATTCCTTTTCGGCGAAACACTAAAATAGGCAAAAAACAGCAATTTGGGCTAGGCCTCCGGTTAATAGGTTAGTCCCAAAAATAATATAAAAGTGTAAAAATAAGCCCATTAACATCCAAAATAGATAATATAATAGCATGGAACAATCAAAAATTATAGATACATTGGAGACGTATCATGGTGCATGATGTCTACTACACTACCTTCTTCTTGAAGACGTTGTTGGGCCTCCAAGTGCAGAGGTTTGTAGGAAATTAGCAAATTTCCCTCAAGTGGATGACCTAAGGTTTATCAATCCGTAGGAGGTGTAGGATGAAGATGGTCTCTCTCAAGCAACCCTGCAACCAAATAACAAAGAGTCTCTTGTGTCCCCAACGCACCCAATACAATGGTAAATTGTATAGGTGCACTAGTTCGGCGAAGAGATTGTGATACAAGTGGTATATGGATAGTAGATAATGGTTTTTGTAATCTGAAAATATAAAAACAGCAAGGTAGCAAGTGATAAAAGTGAGCATAAACGGTATTGCAATGATAGGAAATAAGGCCTAGGTTCATACTTTCACTAGTGCAAGTTCCCTCAACAATACTAACATAATTGGATCACATAACTATCCCTCAACATGCAACAAAAAGTCACTCCAAAGTCACTAATAGCGGTGAACGAACGAAAAGATTATGGTAGGGTACGAAACCACCTCAAAGTTATTCTTTCCAATCAATCCGTTGGGCTATTCCTATAAGTGTCACAAACAGCCCTAGAGTTCGTACTGGAATAACACCTTAAGACACAAATCAACCAAAACCCTAATGTCACCTGGATACTCCAATGTCACCTCAAGTATCCATGGGTATGATTATACGATATGCATCACACAATCTCAGATTCATCTATTCAACCAACACATAGGACCTCAAAGAGTGCCCCAAAGTTCTACCGGAGAATCACGACGAAAACGTGTGCCAACCCCTATGCATAGGTTCATGGGCGGAACCCGCAAGTTGATCACCAAAACATACATCAAGTGAATCACGTGGTATCCCATTGTCACCACAGATACGCACGGCAAGACATACATCAAGTGTTCTAAAATCTTTAAAGACTCAATCCGATAAGATAACTTCAAAGGGGAAACTCAATTCATTACAAGAGAGTAGAGGGGGGGAGAAACATAAGATCCAACTATAATAGCAAAGCTCGCGATACATCAAGATCGTGCCAAATCAAGAACATGAGAGAGAGAGAGATCAAACACATAGCTACTGGTACATACCCTCAGCCCCGAGGGAGAACTACTAACTCCTCGTCATGGAGAGCACCGGGATGATGAAGATGGCCACCGGAGAAGGATTGCCCCCTCCGGCAGGGTGCCGGAACGGGTCTAGATTGGCTTTCGGTGGCTACGGAGGCTTCTGGCGACGGAATTCCCGATTTATTGTGCTCATCGATGTTTTTAGGGTATATGGAGATATATAGGCGGAAGAAGTACGTCAAGGGGGCCACGAGGGGTCCACGAGGGTGGAGGGCGTGCCCAGGGGGTTGGGCGCGCCCCCCTACCTCGTGGCCTCCTCGAAGCTTCCCTTACATGCATTTCAAGTCTTCTGGGCTTCTTTCCTTCCAAAAATGAGTTCCGTGAAGTTTCAGGTCAATTGGACTCCGTTTGGTTTTCCTTTTCTTCGAAACCCAAAAACAAGGTAAAAACAAAAACTGGCACTGGGCTCTAGGTTAATAGGTTAGTCCCAAAAATAATATAAAAGTGTATAATAAAGCGCATCAACATCCAAAACAAAAGATAATATAGCATGGAGCAATAAAAAATTATAGATACGTTGGAGACGTCCCCAAGCTTAATTCCTGCTCGTCCTCGAGTAGGTAAATGATAAAAACAGAATTTTTGATGCGGAGTGCTACTTGGCATAATTTCAATGTAATTCTTCTTAATTGTGGCATGAATATTCAGATCCGAAAGATTCAAGACAAAAGTTCATATTGACATAAAAATGATAATACTTCAAGCATACTAACTAAGCAATTATGTCTTCTCAAAATAACATGGCCAAAGAAAGTTCATCCCTACAAAATCATATAGTTTAGTCATGCTCCATTTTCGTCACACAAGAATGCTCTCATCATGCACAACCGCGATGACAAGCCAATCAATTGTTTCATACTTTAGTAATCTCAAACCTATAAACTTCCACGCAATACATGAGCGCGAGCCATGGATATAGCACTATGGGTGGAATAGAATAATGAGGGGGTTATGTGGAGAAGACAAAAAGGAGAAAGTCTCACATCAACGAGGCTAATCAATGGGCTATGGAGATGCCCATCAATTGATGTCGATGCAAGGAGTAGGGATTGCGATGCAACGGATGCACTAGAGCTATAAATGTATGAAAGCTCAACAAAAGAAACTAAGTGGGTGTGCATCCAACTTGCTTGCTCACGAAGACCTAGGGCACTTGAGTAGGCCCATTGTTGGAATATACAAGCCAAGTTCTATAATGAAAAATTCCCACTAGTATATGAAAGTGACTAAACAAGAGACTCTCTATCATGAAGATTATGGTGCTACTTTGAAGCACAAGTGTGGCAAAGGATAGTAGCATTGTTTTGGAAATATGCCCTAGAGGCAATAATAAATTAGTTATTATTATATTTCCTTGTTCATGATAATCGTTTATTATCCATGCTAGAATTGTATTGATAGGAAACTCAGATACATGTGTGGATACATAGACAACACCATGTCCCTAGTAAGCCTCTAGTTGACTAGCTCGTTGATCAATAGATGGTTACGGTTTCCTGACCATGGACATTGGATGTCATTGATAACGGGATCACATCATTAGGAGAATGATGTGATGGACAAAGACCCAATCCTAAGCCTAGCACAAGATCATGTAGTTCGTATGCTGAAGCTTTTCTAATGTCAAGTATCATTTCCTTAGACCATGAGATTGTGCAACTCCCGGATACCGTAGGAGTGCTTTGGGTGTGCCAAACGTCACAACGTAACTGGGTGGCTATAAAGGTACACTACAGGTATCTCCGAAAGTGTCTGTTGGGTTGGCACGAATCAAGACTGGGATTTGTCACTCCGTGTAAACGGAGAGGTATCTCTGGGCCCACTCGGTAGGACATCATCATAATGTGCACAATGTGATCAAGGAGTTGATCACGGGATGATGTGTTACGGAACGAGTAAAGAGACTTGCCGGTAACGAGATTGAACAAGGTATCGGGATACCGACGATCGAATCTCGGGCAAGTGTCGTACCGATAGACAAAGGGAATTGTATACGGGATTGATTAAGTCCTTGACATCGTGGTTCATCCGATGAGATCATCGTGGAACATGTGGGAGCCAACATGGGTATCCAGATCCCGCTGTTGGTTATTGACAGGAGAGTCATCTCGGTCATGTCTGCATGTCTCCCGAACCCGTAGGGTCTACACACTTAAGGTTCGGTGACGCTAGGGTTATAGAGATATTAGTATGCGGTAACCCGAAAGTTTTTCGGAGTCCTGAATGAGATCCCGGACATCACGAGGAGTTCCGGAATGGTCCGGAGGTAAAGAATTATATATAGGAAGTGCTATTTCGGCCATCGGGACAAGTTTCGGGGTCACCGGTATTGTACCGGGACCACCGGAAGGGTCCCGGGGGTCCACCGGGTGGGGCCACCTGCCCCGGGGGGCCACATGGGCTGTAGGGGGTGTGCCTTGGCCTATATGGGCCAAGGGCACCAGCCCCAAGAGGCCCATGCGCCAAGAGAAGAGGGAAAGGAAGAGTCCTAAAGGGGGAAGGCACCTCTGAGGTGCCTTGGGGAGGAGGGACTCCTCCCTTGGCCGCACCCTTCCTTGGAGGAAGGGCCAAGGCTGTTCCCCCCCTCTCCCTTGGCCCTATATATAGTGGGGGAAGGGAGGGCAGCAAAATCTAAGCCCTGGCGCCTCCCTCTCCCTCCCATGACACATCTCCCTCCTCCCTCAGCGCTTGGCGAAGCCCTGTTGGAATCCCGCTACTTCCACCACCACGCCGTCGTGCTGCTGGATCTCCATCAACCTCTCCTCCCCCTTGCTGGATCAAGAAGGAGGAGACATCGCTGCTCCGTACGTGTGTTGAACGCGGAGGTGCCGTCCGTTCGGCGCTAGGATCATCAGTGATTTGGATCACGACGAGTACGACTCCATCAACCCCGTTCTCTTGAACGCTTCCGCGCGCGATCTACAAGGGTATGTAGATCCACTCCTCCCTCGTTGCTAGATGACTCCATAGATTGATCTTGGTGACACGTAGGAAAATTTTGAATTATTGCTACGTTACCCAACACATTGTCCCTTCTCTCTTTTTTTCTCTCATTTTTTGCGCCTTCTCTTTTTTTGGGGCCTTCTATTTTTTATGGCCTTTCTATTTTTTTATTCCTCACTTGGGACAATGCTCTAGAAAATGATGATCATCACACTTCTATTTATTTACAACTCAATGATTACAACTCGATACTAGAACAAATATGACTCTATATGAATGCCTCCAGCGGTGTACCGGGATTGCGATGATGCATGAGTGACATGTATGAAAGAATTATGAGAGGTGGCTTTGCCACAAATACGATGTCAACTACATGATCATGCAAAGCAATATGACAATGATGATGCGTGTCATAATAAACGGAAACGGTGGAAAGTTGCATGCCATAATAGGTAGGTATGGTGGCTGTTTTGAGGAAGATATAAGGAGGTGTATGTGTGAAATAGCGTATCATATCACGGGGTTTGGATGCACCGGCGAAGTTTGCACCAACTCTCAATGTGAGAAAGGGCAATGCACGGTACCGAAGAGGCTAGCAATGATGGAAGGGTGAGAGTGCATATAATCCATGGACTCAACATTAGTCATAAAGAACTCACATACTTATTGCAAAAATCTACAAGTCATCAAAAACCTTGGTACTACGCACATGCTCCTAGGGGGATAGATTGGTAGGAAAAGACCATCGCTCGTCCCCGAGTGCCACTCATAAGGAAGACAATCAAATAACACCTCATGTTTCAAATATGTTACATAACGTTTACCATACGTGCATGCTACGGGACTTGCAAACTTCAACACAAACATTTCTCAAATTCACAACTATTCAACTAGCACGACTTTGATATTATTACCTCCATATCTCAAAACAATCATCAAGCATCAAACTTGTCTTAGTATTCAACACACTCATAAGAAAGTTTTACTAATCTTGAATACCTAGCATATTAGGATTTTAAGGAAATTACCATGCTATTTAAGACTCTCAAAATAATCTAAGTGAAGCATGAGAGTTCATCTATTTCTTCAAAATAAAACTACCACCATGCTCTAAAAGATATAAGTGAAGCACTAGAGCAAATGACAAACTACTCCGAAAGATATAAGTGAAGATCAATGAGTAGTCGAATAACTATGCAACTATGTGAAGACTCTCTAACTTTTAATAATTTCATATCTTGATACTTTATTCAAACAGAAAGCAAAACAAAACAAAATGACATCTAAGAATATCAAACATCATGTGAAGAAACAAAAACTTAGGATCAACCGATACTAACCGATAGTTGTTGAAGAAGAAAGGTGGGATGCCAACCGGGGCATCCCCAAGCTTAGACGCTCGAGAGTTCTTGAAATATTATCTTGGGGTGCCTTGGGCATCCCCAAGCTTGAGCTTTTGTGTCTCCTTAATTCCTCTCATATCACGGTCTCCCTAAATCTCAAAAGCTTGATCCACACAAAACTCAACAAGGACTCGTGAGATAAGTTAGTATAAACCATTGCAAAACCTTATCTTACTCTACTGTAGCAAATCACTAAAAATTATTATTCAAAATTTCATACTAAATGCCTCTGCATATTTAATAGTCCTATCCTCAAATAGAATCATTAAAGAAGCAAACATATGCAAACAATGCAGACATAACAGCAATCTGCCTAAACAGGACAGTCTGTAAAGAATGCAGCAACATCCATACTTCCCTAGATCCAAAAATTATGAAAGAAAATTCCCACTGTAGTAAATTTATCAGAGCTTAATATGCAAAAGGTTTAAATATTTTATCACATTCTGACTTTTCTAGGGAATTATTGCAACAGCGGTAAACTTTCTGTTTTCAAACAACAACATGTGGACTTGTAAAATAGGCATATTAAAGGCTATCAATGCCACTTTTATTGAAATAAAAGATGCAAAACATTGTTCTAAATGACATCAAGCAAATTTTAACAAAATAAATTGATTCTCCAAGCAAAACACATATCATGTGGTGAATAAAAATATAGCTCCAAGTAAAGTTACCGATGAACGAAGACGAAAGAGGGGATGCCTTTCGGGGCATCCCCAAGCTTAGGCTCTTGGTTGTCCTTGAATATTTCCTTGGGGTGCTTTGGGCATCCCCAAGCTTAGGCTCTTGCCACTCCTTATTCCATAGTCCATCGAATCCTTACCCAAAACTTGAAAACTTCACAACACAAAACTTAACAGAAAACTCGTAAGCTCCATTAGTATAAGAAAGCAAATCACCACTTCAAGATACTGTAATGAACCCATTCTTTATTTATATTGTTGTTAAACCTACTGTATTCCAACTTCTCTATGGTTTATAAACTATTTTACTAGCCATAGATTCATCAAAATAAGTAAACAACACAATGAAAACAGAATCTGTCAAAAACAGAACAGTCTGTAGTAATCTGGATCAAACGTATACTTCCGGAACTCATAAAATTCCCAAATAAATTGCTGGACCTGAGTAATGTATCTATTAATCATCTTCAAAAAGAATTAACTAAATATCACTCTCCAAATAAAAACGGCAGCAATTCTCGTGAGCGCTAAAGTTTCTGTTTTTTACAGCATGATCAACAAGACTTTCCCAAAGTCTCCCCAAAGGTTCTACTTGGCACAAACACTACTTAAAAGCATAAAACCACATCTAAACAGAGGCTATATGAATTATTTATTACTAAACAGGTACAAAAAGTAAAGAACAAGAATAGGATTGGGTTGCCTCCCAACAAGCGCTATAGTTTAACGCCCCTAGCTAGGCATGATGATTTCAATGATGCTCACATAAAGGATAAGAATTGAAACATAAAGAGAGCATCATGAAGAATATGACTAGCACATTTAAGTCTAACCAACTTCCTATGCATAGGGATTTTGTGAGCAAACAACTTGTGGGAACAAGAACCAATTTGCATAGGAAGGTAAAACAAGCATAACTTCAAAACTTTAAGCACATAGAGAGGAAACTTGATATTATTGCAATTCCTACAAGCATATATTCCTCCCTCATAATAATTTTCAGTAGCACCATGAATGAATTAAACAATATAATCAGCACATAAAGCATTCTTTTCATGATCTACAAGCATAGAAAATTTACTACTCTCCACATAAGCAAAATTCTTCTCATTAGGAATAGTGGGAGCAAACTCAACAAAATAACTATCATGTGATTGAAAATTAAGATCAAGATGACAAGTTTCATGGTTATCATTATTCTTTAAAGCATACGTGTCATCACAATAATCATCATAGATAGGAGGCATGCTTTTATCATAATAAATTTGCTCATCAAAACTTGGGGGACAAAAAAATATCATCTTCATCAAACATAGCTTCCCCAAGCTTGTGGCTTTGCATATCATTAGCATCATGGATATTCAAGGAATTCATACTAACAACATTGCAATCATTCTCATCATCCAAATATTTAGTGCCAAACATTTTATAGATTTCTTCTTCTAGCACTTGAGCACAATTATCCTTTCCATCATACTCACGAAAGATATTAAAAAGATGAAGCGTATGAGGTAGACTCAATTCCATTTTTTATATAGTTTTCTTTTATAGACTAAACTAGTGATAAAACAAGAAACTAAAAGACTCGATTGAAAGATCTAAAGATATACCTTCAAGAACTCACCTCCCTGGCAACGGCGCCAGAAAAGAGCTTGATGTCTACTACACAACCTTCTTCTTGTAGACGTTGTTGGGCCTCCAAGTGCAGAGCTTTGTAGGACAGTAGAAAATTTCCCTCAAGTGGATGACCTAAGGTTTATCAATCCGTAGGAGGCGTAGGATGAATACGGTCTCTCTCAACCAACCCTTCAACCAAATAACAAAGAGTCTCTTGTGTCCCCAACACACCCAATACAATGGTAAATTGTATAGGTGCACTAGTTCGGCGAAGAGATGGTGATACAAGTGGTATATGGATAGTAGATAATGATTTTTGTAATCTGAAAATATAAAAACAGAAAGGTAGCAAGTGATAAAAGTGAGCATAAACGGTACTACAATGATAGGAAATAAGGCCTAGGTTCATACTTTCACTAGTGCAAGTTCCCTCAACAATACTAACATAATTGGATCACATAACTATCCCTCAACATAAAACAAAAAGTCACTCCAAAGTCAGTAATAGAGGATAACGAACGAAAATATTATGGTAGGGTACGAAACCACCTCAAAGTTATTCTTTCCAATCAATCCATTGGGCTATTTCTATAAGTGTCACAAACAGCCCTAGAGTTCGTACTAGAATAACACCTTAAGACACAAATCAACCAAAACCCTAATGTCACCTAGATACTCCAATGTCACCTCAAGTATCCGTGGGTATGATTATACGATATGCATCACACAATCTCAGATTCATCTATTCAACCAACACATAGGACCTCAAAGAGTGCCCCAAAGTTCTACCGGAGAATCACGACGAAAACATGTGCCAACCCCTATGCATAGGTTCATGGGCGAAACCCGCAAGTTGATCACCAAAACATACATCAAGTGAATCACGTGGTATCCCATTGTCACCACAGATATGCACGGCAAGACATACATCAAGTGTTCTCAAATCTTTAAAGACTCAATCCGATAAGATAACTTCAAAGGGGAAACTCAATTCATTACAAGAGAGTAGAGGGGGAGGAGAAACATAAGATCCAACTATAATAGCAAAGCTCATGATACATCAAGATCGTGCCAAATCAAGAACACGAGAGAGAGATCAAACACATAGCTACTGGTACATACCCTCAGCCCCGAGGGAGAACTACTCCCTCCTCGTCATGGAGAGCACCGGGATGATGAAGATGGCCACCGGAGAAGGATTGCCCCCTCCGGCTGGGTGCCGGAACGGGTCTAGATTGGCTTTCGGTGGCTACGGAGGCTTCTGGCGGCGGAACTCCCGATCTATTGTGCTCATCGATGTTTTTAGGGTATATGGAGATATATAGGCGGAAGAAGTACGTCAGGGGGCCCACGAGGGTGGAGAGCGCGCCCAGGGGGGTGGGCGCGCCCCCCTACCTCGTGGCCTCCTCGAAGCTTCCCTTACATGCACTTCAAGTCTTCTGGGCTTCTTTCCTTCCAAAAATGAGTTCCGTGAAGTTTCAGGTCAATTGGACTCCGTTTGATTTTCCTTTTCTTCGAAACCCTAAAACAAGGTAAAAACAGAAACTGGCACTGGGCTCTGGGTCAATAGGTTAGTCCCAAAATAATATAAAAGTGTATAATAAATCCCATAAACATCCAAAACAGAAGATAATATAGAATGGAGCAATCAAAAATTATAGATACGTTGGAGACGTATCAGTGCACACATGGAATTGTTTGATGCTGCTTAAGGGGGTAATAAATCTTTCTAGAGGCCCAAAGATTCAGTTCACCTTTCTAGGTATTTCAGTTTCAGGCTTGCATTATTTCTAGAGGCCCAAAGAATCAGTTCACCTTTCTAGGTATTTTAGTTCTAAGCTTGCATTATTTCTAGAGGCCCAAAGATTCAGTTCACCTTTTTAGGTATTTTAGTTTCAGGCTTGCATTACTTCTAGAGGCCCAAAGATTCAGTTCACCTTTCTAGGTATTTCAGTTCCAGGCTTGCATTATTTCTTGGAGCCCAAAGATTCGGTTCGCAGTCGTCAGCAAGTGGCCCTGCTACCCATGCTGGTGTCGACCTCAACTCGCAAGCGCCGGCATCGTAGGGGTTCCCGGGGCTTGGGCTCTACAGAGCCTTCCTCCAGAGCGATGATGACAAGCTCCTCCCTGGGTGCGTGAGGGGCTCCGGGCTCCGTCCCTATCGTGAATGACTTCCGTGATGAGTTAGCTCATGCTTTGTTTCATGGAGTGTATTGTTTTTGTAAAGCTTGATTGAGGACTTGTATGTTTAAGTGGGATATCTCATTTGTATGGACAAAGTAAAATTTATCATGTTTTGCATGCTTGATTTGTAAAGATGGTTTGTTTATGTCAATTGTGAGCAGGAGGAGACCACACAAGAGCCGGTCACACCAAATCCGACAGGAAATAGGGTCCAAAGTAGTCAAATGATTGAGAAAGAAAATTTATTGTCAATCTAACCCTGCCATCCATACACCTCTTTGGTTTAGAGTTAGTTCAGGGTTAGAATCTAACTCTAACCTCTAACTGAATTAGAGTTCTGCTCATCTTGATTCATCACCATCATACTTTCCCCATTCCTGTGTTTTTCAGTATCATGTGAATCAAAGAGGCCCTTAGACTGGTTTAGGTCCGATAGTTTTTTATAAACGTGTTATGTCCAAAATTTAATGAATGTGCTCCAATTTCTATGAAAATAATCCGGTTTCAAGTAGTAATTCATTCATTTATTTATTCTTCTACGAGGGGTTTTCATGTAATTCATGAGGTCTGAAATGTAAAGTACCCTGACATATGCTTCGAGTCGTGCATGCACTATGACCTAGATGCTCTATGTCCCACATGTCAGTGAAAGGGAGCACGTGGAAATAGCCTAGGAGTATATATAGCTATAGGAGGATAAATGCGTGAAAAAATATGTACGGCGAAGCGTAGCTGCGGTTCGAAAAGGAGACCTAAAGTGATGACAGGTATAGGTCGCACGAACCCAACTAGTGGTAGTACTAGACATACGACTACCTTTTCCCTAAAAAAGAGGTACAAGTGCTCAGTACTCCTATTCTATCAACACGAGTCCCATCTGACAACAGCGTCCGTGCTACGGCTAGCTCTTCTCCCTCGTTTCTCACTTCTAATTCTAAACTCAGCCGACGCCCGGTGGGTGGGGTGAGGATTTCCTGATGGTCGGTTTGCTCAACTGAAGCCCCACCTCACAGTAAAAACGTTATGACTGGAATAAAAATGCCATATACACCCTCCGTTCCTAAATATAAGCCTTTTTAGATATTTCAAATGGAATACAACATACGGATGCATGTAGACATATTTTAGAGTGTAGGTTCACTTATTTTGCTCCGTATGAAGTCACTTGCTGGAATCTCTAGAAAGACTTATATTAGGGAACGGAGGGCCGGAGTACTATACCAATAAAACATTAAGGCCATGAGGCGATGCAGTGCTGGTTACAGGATGCAAGACGAAGAGATGCATCCATCGACGACGTCCACCTCCTCGAATCAGGGCACTGGCCCACCGAACGGCAGCTAAGTAGCAGTGACTTTTGTGGCCAGGTCGACATGCTTCTGAACAGTGGCGTCCAAAGATTCCAGCCACTGGAGGAAGGCCAGCATCTTTCTGTCCTCATTGGCCTTGTAGTGGCCCATGTAGACGATTTCCTCATAGACGTGGATGTGCAAGTCGACGGTTTCTTGCAGGGCGAGGCGCTGCGCGGTGAGCGCGGCCTTGAGGTGCACATTCTTCGTCGCGACCTCCAGCGCTTGCAGGGCCACCAGGGCTTGAAAGAGTTCATCACCATGGAGGCCGATGAGAGTGGCAGGCAATGAGGAGCCTGGGCGCGCGGGCTGGAGCAGTACGGCAAGGTCGTCCGCGTGCTTCTTGATGGCGGTGAACTTGAGGATGGAGTTGACCATCAGGTCGTCCATGCGAGATGCGAAGCCGACATCGGCGAGGGCTATGACGCCGGCGGTCGCCAGCACCGTCTAGAAAAATTGCGCGGTGCGGGGCCGCAGGCCGGCGCCTTGGATGATTTGGCATAGCCGACTGCTGCTCACGTCCATCGCCTCCATAGGTGCTTCTGGCTTCTAGTCACTTGGTCTTGGATTGGAGTGCAGTGTTGCGCAGAGACTAGGAGTAGATGGATTGGAGTGGTGGGGCGCCTTTATATGAGAATCCAAACTCTGTTGCATTCACATCGTGTTGGCTCTATTCTGCTTCTCCAATTAATTCCCTCTGCATGTAATTGAGGATGCATCATTGACTGTTCAACGTCTCGGGAACTGCTACCCTCTCCCTCCTTGGCAATGGCATTCAAGCACCTATGGAGGTGACTGCCGCTCGCGTCTATCGCGTGTCAGGATATGTTCCCGTCGATGATGAGGTGCCTATGGTGACTTCGTAAATTCCAAGAAGATAGTAGTATACTCAATACTGTGCACCGCGACCAAGGCGGAGAGGAAAACAAGAGAACTACATATTTTATTTACGATGTAGATTCACTCATTTTTCTCCATATGTACTCCGTCTTGATGTAGTATAGTCACTTGTTGAAATATCTAGAAAGGCAAATATTCCTTTCAGGTTTACAGGGCTATACTAGAAAGTACTACAAGAGTGGGCTCACATAGCAATTTTGTCTCATGCAAGAGCCTGGCTATATGCGTGCTCCAAGGTTCACAACTGCCACGTTCGGGTTGCGCTTGGCTCTTCGCCTCTTTGAGAAGACGAACAATGATGTTACTACTACTTCTACAATATCGAGTCCACAGCTGCATGTCCATCCACCGCGTGAGGGAGGGATAGCTTGTTGTAGTACTCTATAAGGCTAGTTGTAATGGGAGTACTATCATAGGTAGTACTCCCTCCATTCCTAAATATTTGTCTTTCTAGAGATTTCAACAAGTGACTACATAGGGAGCAAAATGAGTGAATCTACACTCTAAAATATGTATATATACATCCTTATGTGGTAGTCCATTTGAAATATCTAAAAAGACAAATATTTAGGAACGGAGGGAGTATCATGCATGCCAACTAGGAAAATTTGATGAGGTGGCATAGAAGTAAATGAAGAAAGAGAGGGTTGAGTATCATATCATGATACTGTATCATATTAAATGTTGTGCTACTATGTGTCATGCATGATAATAAATGAAGTCATCGATGATACTAAATTATGATACTATGCACTAAAGATGTGTAGTATCATACACTAGTATCATATGCATGATACTATATTCCATTACGACCAGCCTAAGCAAAGCCTGTCCTCATCGGCGAGCCACCGCGTGCATGGGTGAGGGAGAAGGCGTGTGGTAGTAAAATCAAGCTTCTCCTCGTTGTACGAGTTGACGCGACACATCATAGCACTGGCCCCACATGGTTGCCTCTAAACTTGGCTGAAAGACCCGCAGTGTACAATACTCCATTTGCTGCAACCTCTAACATTTACCCCACCACAAATTAAAATATATATTCCTGTCTTGACCAGATGAGCATGCAAACTACAATCACCAGGATGATAGGTAGGGCCAGAAGATTATTTTAATAAAAAAAGCATGGAACCGACCCCAATGATTTTAAGCATACAAGCATGGTACACGCTATCCTCGACTACTCTACACATGAAACTACCACACGAGCGTCCGGGCTGCGCTTGGCTCTTCCTCTTCGAGAAGTCGAACAATGATGGAGTACTACTGCAGTGGAGGAGTACTACAGTATGCTTCTGGCCATCTGACACCGATTGAAATGCTATATGTCCACCGCGTGCGGGAGGGAGAGCGTGTAGCGAACGAAAGCTTCTCCTAGTCCTGCCAACCACCATGCTCATGGGCGAGGGAGGGACGCAGCTTCATTGACTTACTGCTCCTGCCTTTGTGTGTATGACAGGTGGGCCCAACAGGTGCGTGGCCCACCTATCATGCAGCCAACGGCAGGTGCGGTTAAGGCATCAGAGCTCAGTCCGCTAGGGAGAGGGCGTTGTAGTAATCAAACTTCTCAGTCTTGTACGAGTTGACGTGACACATCAAAGCACTGCACCTGATATATTTCAATAATTTATGTTTACCGATGCATTAATTACAACGCATGCATGCATGTCGTGACTCTCCTTTTGATACTTGCATGTGTTGATTTAATGCACCTTGAAGTAGTATGAATATGTGACGGTAAAGCTTTGTAATGCCCCGACCCTAATAAAGCGAGAGATGGTTGTGCATGAGGAGGGCGAGATCATGCAAATGGAACAGGACCCGACGATGGAGCTCTCTATGGTCTCGATGGACCTCACCTTGCTCCACTGCCCCTTGTGCCTCCGCCCCTTGAAGCCTCCAGTGTATGAGGTTCGAGTAAACCTCGTTCGTTCCGCTGATCGAGCAAGGTGCAGGTTTCTTGATTGATGTGTTGTTCGATTGATTTGTGTAGTGCAAGGGAGGGCACCTGGCCTGCGCGGACTGCCACGTCGAGCGCCCCGAGAACTAGCGGCAGTGCCAGAAGTGCGAGCGCGGTAGTGGCTTCGACGTGTGGAACACGGTGTTGGACGCCGTCCTCTCCTCGGTGAGGGTGGAGTGCCCGCACGAAGGCTCTGGGCTCTACGCCACTTACCACAAGCTTGCCGATCACCAGAGTGTGTGTTCGCTCGCGCCCCGCAAATGCCCCGTGCCTGTATGCGGCTACGAAGGCCCGCCGCCGGCGCTCTCCAACCACATCAGCACCGTGCATCCCATGCCCGTGCACAGGATCCAGTATGGCAAGGTGCTCCAGTTGCAAGTGCCACTGTCGGAGCCACGGCTATTGCTATTCGCGGAGGAGGACGGTCGTGCGTTTTTCTTAGTCGGTGACATGCTCGACATCGGTGCGCCTATCGCTGTGTCGGTCGTCTGCATCAGAGCAGGGTCGTCCCCACTGCCGCACTACATGGCCAAGCTGTGGGCGAACGGCTCGCCGGGGGAGCCCAAAGGCAGGACCGACGCCGTCAAGGTGGAATGGAGGTGACAAGCAGCAAGGATCCTGGTGACGTCACCGTGCAGGAGCTGACCTTCTTCACAGTTCCGCCCAAGCTGCTGGCCGGGGCTAAGCTAGTGTCCCTCCACATTCAGATTGACAAGCTCACATCCTAAATGATTCTACAGTGCCTTCTGTTTATCTTAGTAATATGCTAATATAGGGGTTAGCTCGGTCTACTTTAACTTAAGATATGGTGGGTTTTGGTGGTGATGCAGCAATTACTTCGATATTAGATCAACAGTTAAAGTAATTTCCAATAGTCGAATGGATATTTTGTGTCTGTTGGATATAAAGATCCTTTGGTTAAGAAGTATAACAACTTATATGCTTGTTTGTTCAGGAAGTGTTGCATACTTGTGCGAGTTGACGCGACACATCAAAGCAGTACTACTACTAGTAGTACTCCCTCTGATCCTAATTTCTCTGCGCATAAGTCGAGGCGCACATACCAAGGAGGTCCTGGTTGTGTCTATACTTGGACAACCCACCCGACTGCGCACCAGGCAGACGAAGCTCGTGTCGTGTTGGTGCCGTGTGCGGCCCGCACATTAACCAAAATCTCGCGCCTCCAGCTTAGCCTCCGCATCTTAAACTTCTCAATCTCAAGGCCAAGGAGCAACGTGAAACCTATGATAGAGCCAATCAGATGGTTGAGAACACTACAATTCATAGCCAGAGATGCGTGTGTGAGAGAGGACGAGTGCGTGCGTGCACCTCTTCTCTTCCTGTATAACGTACTATACTCAGAGTACAAGTGTATGTGGGTGGCATCGACCTAGGGAGCTAGAGATGGTGCATGCGAGAAGTCCTGAGAGATAGGTGTGTGCATGGGAAAGAGGGAGAGAGATGATATGTGTCGATGTAATGCGTGTGAAAAAAAGACTAGTCTATAGCTCGCCACGTGGCTATTCCTGTCGAACACCCTAATAACCATAAAATATGTATCCAACGGTGCCAGTTATTGCAAGTACACAGCAGTAGAAAAAGAAGTACCATGGCATATGCTACACCACGGCCGAGAACACATGCCCACGTTACGCCATCCGGGAATAGTGTCGCACTTCGAAACTAGAACCGTCAATAAATTTTGAGCTTGCGTCTCGTCACATTCCAAATTACTACCATGCTATATTTAGTTGCAAACTTGTTCACACCGATCACAACCTAAACAGTTTCCCACTTAGGAGCGTATTAGTACTAGTCGATTATAAATACTACTATGCCAAGATGACTGCACATTCCTCCTCAACTCCTCATCCACAAAAAACAATCAAGTCATTCAGCATCGTTCCCTTGCATCTGCCATGGCCAGCGTGAGTTCTAGGTCAAGAGATTTCCACTAGGGAGAGGCGAGCATGGAAGAGAAAGCACGAGAGATGTCCTTCCTCACCACGAAAGCAGCCGACATGTCCAGCCGCGCAGTAGTAGCAGCACAGAGGTCCCGCTGCGCCGCCGAAGCAGCACGGAGGTCCCGCCGCGCCGTCGATGTAGCAGACTGGTCTGGCTGCGCCACGAAAGCAGCAGAGATGTCCCGTTGCGCCGCCGAAGCAGCACGGAGGTCCCGCCGTGTCGCAGCGGCCTGGGAAAATTTCTCGCGGGCAGGCGAGGACTCTTACAGGCGCATGCATACGATCATCCATAGCCAGATGGATCAGATCTCCGGCTAGGCGAGGTTGCAGGATGAGGCTACCGGCGTCATCCGACAACTAGGGGAGGGCAATGTGAAGCTCTAGGCTGAGCGCAACCTGCTGAGGGCGAAGCAGGCGAAGGAGACCGCTGCCTTGTTGCAGAGGACGGGTGTGATCGTAAAGAAACTTATGGACGAGAATGCCATGCTCAGCATCGAGCGCAAAAGGCTAGTGAAGGAATCCGAGGATGCTGCCAAGCAGCATATTAAGGACATGAAACTGATGAAAGAGATCATCGCCGCTCGCCGCGAGAACTAGTCTCCGCGACCTGCAGCGCATAAAGAAAGTGGAGATCAGCGAGCCAGATCATTGTATGCATCTTTCTTCTTCTTTTGCCCTTGTGTGTTTCGGGCGTAGCCGCATGTGGCTTTTTTAATTATCTTCCTAATTATGTAAGACAATTATTACCCACTCTCGTCGTCATTATATATATTCATCAGTCTTGCTGTAAGTCGCAGTAGATTCTATATAGGTCCGTCGGATCTTACATCAAGATCCGTGCAAAAATTTCTTTTCAGATTTTCTTTTTTCTCTCTTAAATCTCACTCGAGGGAGACATAGCCATGCCATTAAACAGACCTTGGGAGAGAGGACGGCAGATGGAGGTCAAAGGGCTCTCCTCTCGATAAGCACACGCAGGGGTCTGATCGCACGCCTCCCATACTCAAATAGCTACTCTGCACGGCGCCTCCTAGCTAATAAAAAAAGGGGATGCGTGGCTGCACGTAAATGGTAAATAGAACGCCCACGGTTTCAATAATACTTGTGTTTCCGATTGTAACGTGACAACACTTGTTCCAAAATGACTTTGTTGATTGTTAATGTGTGCGCCTTCGCAAATCGGACAGCAAAATTACCCCAGCATGTTGGTGCCATGTCATGACACCAAGCCAAGTTTCATGATTTTCATGCGTGTTTTGGATTTACAGGAATTAAAAAACCAAGTTTCTCATTGTTTCCAACCGAGCCACGATGCCTAGATGTTTGAATTTCATTCCCATTTCTTGCATGGGACCTAGAAATTCACCCGAGGACACACATGTGATTTTTCAACCAACTTTGGTGCACAGGAGCATGTAGTTGTAGTTCAAATTTTAATTATGCACATTAAATGACTAGAAACTCAATTAATTTATAAAAAAGGCCAAACGAACCCGGAATAATTCCAAAATTTAACAGGGCACTCATGTAGTTCTATGTTGCCTCTGTCGAAAAACTCAAGGGGGAGGGCAGCGTATATCGTTCTGCACTCAAAGGTGACACGTTCCCTCTCAGAACCACGAGCCTTCTTGAGAGAAGCTCCGGTTTGCAAGAAGCTTATACGAAAACTAGTTCCTATTCGGCCAATTTTTTTACCACAGCATGGTAGTACCATGACATGACACCATGCCAAGTTTCATGAATTTCAGGCATGTTTTGGATTTACAAGAATTTTAAAACCAAGTTTATCAATGTTCTCGGCCGAGCCACGATGCCCTGATGTTTGAATTCGATTCCCATTTCTTTCATGGGACCTAGAAATTCACCCGACGACACACATGTGATTTTTCAACCAACTTTGGTGCTCGGGAGCATGTGCTTGTAGTTCAAATTTGAACTATGCACATTAAATGACCAGAAACTCAATTGTATAAAAAGGGCCAAACGAACACAGAATAATTCCAAAATTTAACATGGCACTCATGTAGTTCTATGTTGCCTGTGTAAAGAAACTCAAGGGGGGCAGCATATATCGTTTCACACTCAAAGGTGACACGTTCCCTCTCAGAACCATGAGCCTTCTTGAGAGAAGCTCCGGTTTGCAAGAAGCTTATACCAAAACTTGTTCCAAATCGGCCCAATTTTTTACCACATCATGTTAGTGCCATGACATGACACAGTACTGTAGGATGCTGCTAATGCGACACTACAATCAGAATCCTTTCACAAAACTATGTGTGATGCATTAATCACAAATGGGGATGTAAAAAAACCATCAAAAAAGGTGCAAAACATTTGCAATGGAGGATGCATCAAAAACGGTTCAGATTTTAGTTGTGTGTGCGATCCAGGGCATACATTTCAGTCCAACGAATCATTTGCGATGAGGCGGAACAAAAGAAACGAGCATCCTGATGAAGGCGTGTGCGATGTACAACATACAGTTCACTCGGATGAACTGTTTGTGATTAGGAAACACAAAAGAAACGGTCAGCCGGATCAAGGTGTGTGCGATGTACGTCATATAGTTAACTCAGATGAACTATTTGTGATTAGGCAACACAAAAGAAACGATTAGCCAGATCAAGGTGTGTGCGATGTACGACATACGGTTCACCCGGATGAACTATTTGCGTTGAGACAAGAGAACAGAAATGGTTCAATATAACAAATACCATAAATATTGCAAGGTTCAAGTTCAAAGATTACAACGCCCAAATTCAAACATTTCAAGCTGCGTCATTTCTGAAAAGGGATCAGCCGCTAACAAGTCATGTATGGGTTTGACACAATAACTTCCAATTGCTTTTCCATATGCTCTTCAAACATGAAGTTTGGCATTTTTGGAGGCACTTCCATTCCGCAGCACCAACTGCCTCTAATAATCATACCATTGATCTTTCCTAATTAAATGCGCATTCAACCTCTATACCCTTAGCACCTTTGCTCTGGCAAGAAAGAACATGGCGAGTGTAATCTCCAGTGGGGTCCCTCGGTAGGAGTTCAAAGTAATATTTGAGAGATGCAGATCCAAGCGTTTGATGTGATTGTCATTATCAACATCTTCCACCGAGCCTAATATGCACTACAAAAGAAGAGAATGTGTTAGTGCCTACATGCAGTTTTGAACACTGCTACACGCTCATTTGGTTTGCGGGATTTGTAAAATGCACCAACGTGCCATCTTCGATCTGTCATGACTAACATGGGCATTAATTTGATTACAATCTAGAAATATGTAGCCTTCTTCACAAGAGGTTGGATTGGATGAAAAATTCCCTAAAAAAACTAGTACAGATGAATCCAAAGGAGAAATGCTTATGGACGATTGTAACCATATGAATGAAGAAACCAATATGGGGTGGGGTGTATGTCCTAAAATCCTCCAAAATTCCTTCAGAAATCATAGTACATAGTCACTATAAACTTGGGAAAAGGTGCAAAAAATTAAACTCCCTGATGGTTAACATTTAACAGGAAAGGAACATCACCTCGATATACACTTTCTTCAGGCACGGAAAGCATCTCAGGCAACTGAAAACTTGGTCCAGGTTGGGGACGACAGATTATAGTGCCAAGACCTTCACTGTGCCCAGAGTCTGGGTGAAGCTTCGCTGGATGATAGACGAACATACATCTTCAAAACTAGAAATAACGTTGATATCAAGAAGGAGCGGTATATAAGGCGACCATTGTTCCTGAAAGTTGTAGTATTTGACAGACGAGTAGCCCACCACTTTCAATTTTGGCGCAGAAATGACATTGATTCTTGTTGGGCCTTGTTGATCAACTACTAGTAATCTCTCAAGTGAAGGTGTGTCCTGGATGACCATATCGTGGTCCGCCTTTTGTGATCTCTCGTTGCAGCACCAGCAACACACATAAATAGTGCGGAGAGTCCTGGAAGTAATGTGCAAGGTACTTGACCAATTCATCACCTGAAGATGAAGGAACTCGAGTGCAGTACAGCCACGGAGCAGGCGCTCCATATCATCCTTAGGGATGCAGACGGCGACGAGCTCGAGATGCTTCAGTCGTGGTAGAAAAAGAGCGGGCGCGTCATTAAGGGGGGGATGGCAGTTCATGAACTTGGTGAGGCACAGCGTGGTGATACGTCTCCAACGTATCTACTTTTCCAAACACTTTTGCCCTTGTTTTGGACTCTAACTTGCATGATTTGAATGGAACTAACCCGGACTGACGCTGTTTTCAGCAGAATTGCCATGGTGTTATTTTTGTGTAGAAATAGAAGTTCTTGGAATGACCTGAAAATCAACAAAGAATATTTTTGGAATATATAAAAAATACTGGCGAAATAATCAAGGCCAAGGGGCCCACACCCTGTCCACGAGGGTGGGGGGCGCGCCCCCTACCTTGTGGGCCCCCTGGTGCTCCACCGACCTCAACTCCAACTCCATATATTCACATTTTGGGAGAAAAAAATTAGGAGAGAAGGATTCATCGCATTTTACGATACGGAGCCGCCGCCAAGCCCTAATCTCTCTCGGGAGGGCTGATCTGGAGTCCGTTCGGGGCTCCGGAGAGGGGAATCCGTCGCCATCATCATCATCAACCTTCCTCCATCACCAATTTCATGATGCTCACCGCCGTGCATGAGTAATTCCATCGTAGGCTTGTTGGACGGTGATGGGTTGGATGAGATTTATCATGTAATCGAGTTAGTTTTGCTAGGGTTTGATCCCTAGTATCCATTATGTTCTGAGATTGATGTTGCTATGACTTTGCTATGCTTAATGCTTGTCACTTGGGCCTGAGTGCTATGATTTCAGATCTGAACCAATTATGTTTTCATGAATATATTAGAGTTCTTGATCGTTGCAAGTCTATAGTCACCTATTATGTGTTATGATCCGTTAACCCTGAAGTGACAATAATCGGGATACTTACCGGTGATGACCGTAGTTTGAGGAGTTCATGTATTCACTATGTGTTAATGCGTTGGCCGGTACTCTATTAAAAGGAGGCCTTAATATCCCTTAGTTTCCAATAGGACCCCGCTGCCACGGGAGGGTAGGACAAAAGATGTCATGCAAGTTCTTTTCCATAAGCACGTATGACTATATTCGGAATACATGCCTACATTACATTGATGAACTGGATCTAGTTCTATGTCACCCTATGTTATAACTATTGCATGAGGAATCGCATCCGACATAATTATCCAGCACTGATCCATTGCGTATGAGATTTTCATATATTGATCTTCGCTTATTTATTTTTCCGTTGCTACTGTTACAATCACTATAAAACCAAAACTGCTACCGTTACTTTTGCCACCATTACCACTACTAAATACTTTGCTGCAGATATTAAGTTTCCAGGTGTGGTTGGATTGACAACTGATCAGCTGCTAATAGTTGAGAATATTCTTTGGATCCCCTTGTGTCAAATCAATAAATTTGGGTTGAATACTCTACCCTCGAAAACTATTGCGATCCCCTATACTTGTAGGTTATCACGTGGGCTCGAAGCGGAGCGCGGACGTTGGCAGCAAGCCCATATGCCTATCATTATAACTTAGCTTCTCGAGCTGATCTATGGCACGGGGTCGGAACCACTCGTCAAGCTTGGCTCGCTCCTTGCCATTGGAACAGAACTTGCCCGCGATAAGGCCTTTGATTGGGCCATGGTGACTGTCGAGGATCTGGGAGAATGCATCCAAGCTTTGGCGATAGCCATGGCCACTACAAAAAAAGACACATCCGTGACATTTTGGGCCGAACAAATTTTTTTTCTGTCATACATATGACACCTCTGTGACGATAATTGTGACAAAACCCGGTATCATCATAGATGTGGTGGGCTCCTACTTCTATGAAAAAAAATCATGACAGAAAATGGGCTTTTTGTCCTAGGCGGGCCGGAGACGCAGCTGCATGACATTCTTTGGGCCGTCCATGACGGAAAAAACCGTGGTAGAAGCGAGGGGGAGGAAAATTTCGGGGAGTTCCCGGTTACGGTGGGAGGTCGGGGGCCGAGCGATGTGCGCTTCTCTCGTACACGTATGGCGTGTGTGCGAGGCGTTGGCTCTAACTGAACCCGAGTGAGGCGTTGGGCTCTAACTGAACCCGAGCGATTGCACTACAGGCTACGCGTTACTAAACCCGAGCGATCGATCAATGGCTGTTAACTGAACCCGATCGAGTGATTCCTTCGCTACTGCTGCTAACTGAATCCGATCGATGTTGCCTCTGGATGAACAGTGAGCGTTGCGGGGGGGTTTGGATGAACAGTTACCGGTGGGGGGGATGAACATGACCCCGTGGTGTTGCCTTTGGATGAACAGGACCCCGATCGATCGAGCCGGTTGGGGCTGGATGAACAGGACCCCGTGGAGGGCTGGATGAACAGGACCACCCCGTGGAGGGCAGGATGAACAGTAGAAGGTGGAGGGCAGGATGAACAGTAGCCCGTGGAGGGGTGGTTGAATAGGAGCCCGTGGAGAGGGCTGGTTGAACAGTAGCCGGTGGAGTAGCGCGCGGTGGAGGCTGGATGAACAGAAGCCCGTGGATGAGCAGTCGCAGGTGGAGGCTGGAGGAGGTCGACGGTGGATGAACAGTAGCTCGTGGAGGCTGGAGGCGGTCGACGGTGGAGATGAATAGTATCCCATGGAATCTCGTTTTGTGGTACTCCACACCCCTCCCGATGAACAGGACCCCCATTTGACCGTAGCACTCCAACACAAGTCCGTTTCCTCCGTTTTGCGGTACGCCACACCCCTTCCGATGAACAGGACCCCCATTTCGACCGTAGGAGGTCCGTTTCCTCCGTTTTGCGGGAACGCCAGACCCCTCCCGATGAACAGGATATCGTTTTGAACGTGGCCGGTCGAAACAAGGCCGTTTCCTCCGTTCTGCGGTACGCCAGGCCTCGTTTCCATCGCCTATTCCGTCCGAGCCCTCCCGATGAACACGATGCATTCCATTGCCTCCCCATGAACATGACGACGCTGTTTCTCCGTTCCGACTCAGCCATGTACATGAGCCCTGGCCGTACATATGCGCGAGTAGGCGTTTGTGACCCCGCCCGTATGTACACATACGTGGCCATATTTTCTTTCTTGCACCCTGGCCGCTATACGTACGTGTACATGCTACGTGTGCGCCTCTACTACGACACGTGCGTGCCTCTACGTCCACCAGTATATATGTACGTACATGTTCACAACCAGAATGACAACGCTACTTACGCTTCGACCAGGTGGGTCCCGACTGTCAGGCACTTCCTTGCATGCGAAGATGTAGCTGGTGGGTCCCCGCAGTCGGGGGCAAACGTTTTTTTCGCGAAATACGGTGGCCCATCCGGTGGGTCCCTGTTGTCAGGTGGAGGAATAATTATTTTGCATGTGATAAGGAGGCACTTCCTTACTGCGGCCGTGGACCCAGCTGTCAACCTCTCCACGTACAGTCCACGTCCAATGGAAGCCGTTCCTTGACCACGTTGACCACGCCGCGCCGAGAGCACTAGGGCGGTGGACGACAGCGAGGCCTAGGAAGGGGATGATCCGGAGCCGGGGAAGACGCGGCAGTGGATTCCCATGCGTAGAGGAGTACAAGGGTTCACTGGTTTGCTGCGATGTGAGGCTGCTGTCGCTGCAGAATAACAGGGGGTGTGGGTGAGTAGAGGGATGGCCTAGCCAGCGGTGGGAGTAGTAGGGGTGGTGAGGCCTCCGCCACATCGCAGCCGGCCACGGGAGGTAGGAGCACGAGGCACGACCGGCGCTGGTTTGGGCGGCTGGAGCAAGAAGACCAGAGGTTGAAGAAGCACTACGGCCGTTGGATGGACATCGTACGGTCACTGGAGCTAGAATCGTGCATATTGACTAAGTTGACAAAGACCTCCGTCCCCGTCAACTTAGTAGGCCCACAAGTCAGCCTCCCACCAAGGTGGGTCCTAGCTAGCAGGGGGGTATTCATTTTTTTGTGCGTAATAAGGAGGCACTACCGGTGGGTCCGAGCTGACAGCAGGGGGAACATTTTTTTCGTGAAATACGGTGGCCCGTCGAGTGGGTCCCAGCAGTCAGGGGCAAACGTTTTTTTCGCGATATACTAGTGGGCGTCCGGTGGGTCCCTGCTGTCAGGTGGAGGAATAATTATTTTCCGCATAATAAGGAGGCACTTCCTTGTGGCTGCCGTGGACCCAGCTGTCAGCCTCTCCACGTACAGTATTCTTCCGATGGAATTCGGTCGTTGACCACATTGACCACGCCGCGCCGACAGCACCACGGCGTGGACGACGGCGAGACCTAGGAAGGGGACGACGCGGAGCCGGGGAAGACGCGGCAGTGGATGCCCACGCGGAGAGGAGTACGAGGGTTCACTGGTTCGGCTGCGCTGCCGTCGCCGCAGAATAACAGGGGGTGTGGGTGAGTGGAGTGGAGGGATGGCCTAGCCAGCGGTGGGAGTAGTATTGGGGCGGTGAGGCCTCCGCGGCAGCACAGCCGGCCAAGGGAGGCAGGAGCAGGCGGCACGACCGGCGCTGCTTTAGGCGGCTAGAGCAAGAAGACCAGAGGTTGAAGAAGCACTACGGCCATTGGATGGACCTCGTATGGTCAGTCGAGCTAGAATCGTGCATATTGACTAAGTTGACAAAGCCCTTCGTCCCCGTCAACTTAGTAGGCCCACTATACTGGGTCTCAGCTAGCAGGGGGAGTACTCATTTTTTGTGTGCATAATAAAGAGGCACTTCCGTGCAGTCGAAGATATAGCTGGTGGGTCCGAGCTGTCAGCGGTGGTAACGTTTTTTCGTGAAATACAGAGGCTGTTTCGGTGGGTCCTAGATGTCAGGTGGAGGAAATCATTATTTTGCGCGTAATAAGGAGGCATTTCCTTGCGTACGGCCGTGGACCCAGCTGTCAGCCTCTCCACGTACAGTCCACTTCAGATGCATGTCGGTCGTTGACCACGGTGACCACGCCACGCCGAGAGCACCAGGGCGGTGGACGACGGCGAGGCCTAGGAAGGGAATGACACAGAGGCAGGGAAGACTCGGCCGTTGTTTTTGTTTCCCAAACGGAGGGGATTATGACTGTATGAGGGTTTACTGGTTCGTCTGCCGTCACTGGAGAATAACAACAGGTGCGGGTGAGTAGAGGGATGGCTATGCCCGCGACGGTGGGGCGGTGAGGCCTGCGCGGCAGCACAGCCGGCCGCGGGGAGGAGGAAGCAGGCAGTCCCGTCGGCGCTTGTTTGAGCGGATGGAGCAGGAAGAGCAAAGATTGAAGAAGCACGACGGCCGTTGGATGGACATCCAACAGTATACAAGCCATCTATGGAAAGCCTCAAACCTGTGGAAAACAGCATACAACCCATCGCCATTATTTCAAATAATTTATAGCCCATTTGCTAATTCTTACGGGTCTTTTTGGAGCCCATATTCTTTATGTTAGCATTATAGCCCATATTGTGGCCAAGGTTAAAAAATTATATGAAATGTTGCATATGTCGGTGTGGTCTGAACTGTTTTTAATCCCGAAATTCCGAGTCACATTCAGACTGATTTTAAAAATAAATGTATATCAATATAAAATCCAATAAATTGTCCACGCATAAAAATCAATGCAATTTAAAATCTCGAAATGAAAAAAAAGATATTTGAAAATAATTGTCGGTTTGATGTGTTTTAAAAATGTATAGCCCATTTATCATTACTGATAGGCCATTTTCTCGGCCAGCCGAATGAAGCTCTCCTCATCTTGAAAGATTTGCAGCCCAACAAGCCTGATAAAGCGACTTACTTGACAAATCACAAAAGAACTGTGCTAGCCATTTTCAGAAAGAAAAAAAAAACTACTGGGCTGGTCTGTGGTAAACATAATAGAAAAGGCTGTCTAGATAGGCCAGAGTGTCCCGCATAGCCCAGTTGACACCCTGCTTCCATCTCAAAAACAAATTAGATAAATGCCACTCCAATTATGGCGATTCATAAAAATGCCACTGCAATTTCCAAACTTTGAAAAATGCCACTGCAATTTTTGCAAACTTTGAAAAACGCCACTGCAGTTTGCAAACTTTGAAAAACGCCACTCCAGACTTCGAAAAATGCCACTAGAAATGGCATGAAATGGAATTTTTCAAAGTTTCGAAATTGCAGTGGCATTTCTTGGATACACCAGATTTGGAGTGGCATTTATCAAATTAACCCAAAACAAAAATAACTGGGCGAGCTGCTGGGTCCTTGGTGTCAGCCGCTTGTTGTGCAATTCTCTCGTTTATTGACTACGTTGACAATGGCATGGGACCCAGATGTCAGAAATGCACTAGGAGGAGCCATTTTTTATTGGCTTGAAATAAGGAGGCACTTGCTTGCGTACTGCCATGACCTGATTGTGTACGCGTCAGCTTGCTAGGCCCACAAGTCAGCCTCTAAACCATGGAGGACAAATACAACCCATTTAAAAAAATAACAGCCCATTCCATACGTTCAAACGGAAAGTTCAACATTCAGAGCAAAGTAACGGGTCTGATCCACATATAGAGTACTGAACTTCCACGTTGACAACCATCATAGCCAAGTTAACTATCTACTCCCACTAACACTCTAGTAGCGTACAAGTACTAACTTACTCTTAGCTAACTAGACGATGTCGGCCGCCATCTGCTGTCCATGCTAAACGCGGGCACCGGCGTCCTCCGCCTCGCCTCGTACTTGCCAGAGGTGCGATAGGGCGCGTTGCTCGCGCGCGTTGGCCCTTTCCATGCCGGCGTGGTCCACCGAAGCTTCGGCTTCCAAGCGGGAAACCCACTTGACGAGCTGGTAGTAAAAATCGGCGTCGCGAACACGTGCGTGCCCGACAGCCTCCAGGGCTATTTGCCGGGCGCTGGCCTCCATGTAGTCGGCCTAGTTGCGGGCGCTGCTGCTCCATGTCCCGCTGGCGGCGCAAATCGGTGATACGCTGCTCCTCCGCCAGGCGGTCGCGCTCCAACAACTCCTGCTCCTCCACCATGCGGTCGCGCTCCAACAACTGCTCGATCTTCGCATTGCCATCTAAAGACAGACAGAATGCCTCCTCCCTCCGTCTGCCTTCCGGTGAAAACCCAAACACTAGTTCCGGCGGTGACCGCCTCCGACGTCGCCTACCGCGGACGGGCGGGGGCATGGCGTACGTGGCGAGCGACGTCGGGCCGGTGGGGGCTTATGAGGATATGGCGAGTTAGGTCACGGTGGCACCTGAGAAGGCCGGGAAACAGTACTTATAGGCGGAAGGTAGTGTGATGGTCATCGGAATTCAATGCATAATGTCTTAGCACGCCAGCTTGTTGTGGAAAACTAGAGAAACTGAAATTATGACTGTGTCGTCCCGTCCCGTCTGGGTCGCACGCCGGCATGGCGGTCAAACGAGTGCACTTGAATCATCTCCCTCCTTGTCAATAATGATTCCACGGATTTAAAGTGTATCTTTTTTCGCATCAGTTAGTTGCCTTAATTATGGTCGGCTGCATGCAGGCACTCAGAATCGCTCGCAGGCAGTACGCGAAGCAGCATGCAACGAGTCGCAACCGAGGGCATGCATGCAACCACTTAAATCGCTGGAATTAATTAGGCTTAAACTTCTGCATGCCGTTAATTATTGCCATGCCTTGGTCATGCTCCTTTGCTCACGGGACTAATAAATCCCGGACGGAGGGAGTACCTTGGTTGGTGAGAGGTTTGAGTTAAGCCCTGCAAACCGTAAAGGAGGTACTAGTACATGCGTGATCCACTATTTATTTGTGTAGGATCGAGTAGGTCGTTTCTTGAATTGAGCCCTGCAAACCGGAAAGGAGGTAGTACGTGCGTGATCCGCTATTTATTCGTGTAGGATCGATAGTGTAGCTTGTCAGTTTCTTTAGTGGTAGGCATTTTTATTTGTGTAGGATCGATAGTGTAGCCTGTCAGTTTCTTCAGAGGTAGGCATTTTTATTCAAAAAACTGCCACTTCGCATCTTGCGTCACAAATAAAACTGCCAGGAGCACATTTGTAGGCTAGCTAGTGATCGATCAGTAACTTGTAAACACTGAGCGAACAGAAATAAGTAACTGTTAATGCATCTCAATGATTCACAGATCATATACAAATATGTAGCTCCAAAAGCAAATATCAGCCACTTCGGATCTTGTGTCGCAACTAAAACTAACTAGTACGATTCCCATACATAAGATCAACATGTTAATGCATCTCAATGATTCACAGATCATATACAAATATGTAGCTCCAAAAGCAAAGATCTAGAAAAAACATCTGTTCTCTACTAACATGGATGCTTCTCTTGGCCAA
Source organism: Triticum urartu (assembly GCF_056163025.1). Taxonomy (NCBI): domain Eukaryota; kingdom Viridiplantae; phylum Streptophyta; class Magnoliopsida; order Poales; family Poaceae; genus Triticum; species Triticum urartu. The sequence goes on from NC_141877.1 coordinate 285,312,676, forward strand.
CATTCAGTACAGACTGAAAGACAAATTTGTTTGTGAAGTCTACAATTCCTCTTGCAAACATAAGTGGTTTCACCAACAGATGGAACCATGAGAATGAACCACACATGATGGAGGAACATCCACTGCAATATGATTTGGTCTTCTTTCGATCACACAGCGAGACTATTTTCGGAATACAAACTTTAACTTAGGCAAAATGATGCCCATTGTATAATCAGACCAAAGCAATGAAGCACCTAGTGTTGGCCAATAAATAGTACAATACTACTTTTCTATGAAGTGACTATCCAATCTTTAACTTAGGCAGTCCATGAAGTGACTATCCAATCTTTCTGTGTCTATTTTCAAATGGCACTGCATGCAGTGACTATACTATTCTCTTGTGCAGTTCAACCAAAATTGCGGGCACTTTGCTTGTTTGCCAAATAGCAACGGGCAGACATCTCTGTCTGCACAAATATCAAGCAGCTAGTAAACATATACCACACCTTGTATTTTCGGTTTAAACATGTCTCTTCCGCTTAGCATCTGTCATGTTCAGCACTGGACAATCTGATACAGTTATGTTTTGCCCTGGACAATTTCATACTGAATTGATTTGTTGGTTCAGGGCAGAAATATAGCGCCTATTCTTCATCAGACCAAGGATATCCATGTTCGCAGTGATGGAAGTGGTGAAATCGATACAACCAAATTGAGCATCCAATCATTGAATCCTGTCCTGCACCTCCAATGTAGGTCCACCCTGCCAATAAATTCACATGCAAACCACTAGTAATACTATCTAATGACAGAACAAAAAGATTAGCAAGATAGTAGCAAACCATGTACCTTCATAATGAACAGCTCATAGTGCCACCAATTGGATATAAAGGTTTGGAAAAAACATGCTCCTAATGTTGAACCAGTTGGACTTTTTGTGCAGTTCCACTAAAATCGAGCATCCCTATTTGCATAGATATTGAAAGTGTGATTACTCTAAAAGTGGCACTAGTTGAAGCATAGACTCACAAATATAAGCATTCCAATTTCTTAATGGGAAAAGGTAGCAAGACTATTTCTAACCACCTGTTTGAAGGAATAAATAAAGCAACATCGGCTGATGTCAGGAAGGCATACATAGTTTTTTCTGGAAAAGTGAGCCCTTCCTGACCTTTCCTCTTCTTTTAAGAAAATTTTGTGCAGTTCTACTGAAATAAAATGCCATCACCGCCTTGACAATTCAGTGACACTATACAAAAGGAAATGACTTAACATTACATCATGATGTCAGGTATGTAGTCGACAGCCATTAGAGACAAACATACAGACCTCCTCAAGAGAACAGCCGGAGGAGGTGCCCACTCTTAACCTTTCCTCCTGTCTTAACAATTGTCTGTGCAGTTTAACCAAAATAAAATGACATCAGCGCCTTGGCATTTTGGTGACACTGTACAAAAAAATTAACTTATCTCATGAAAGTGAGGTATGTAATCTATAAGCATTAACAGTGCAAAAATCTGAAGGTAGTAACAAGTTTCATAGTTGGTATACTGGCTGTGCAACAACATTAGAATGCCTTAGCTGAAAAATCTTTAATACATCCACAATCAACAGCTAACCCTGAAATAATCCAGTGACATTAAATGGCATTGCTTAAATTTATGGGTGGCATTATACTGAGAGCGGCATTAGTTCAATGTGGCATCACTTTAGCAGTAGCATTGCTTGACTTGACTGCTGGCGTTATACTAACAGAAAAAAAGTGGCAATAAGAGCATGGGACGACCATTCGGACAGTGGGCGCACCAGTACGATGTACCTCCACGGACGCAGAGTGGTGAGGGAGGTATGGTTGCCCAGAGCAACAAATATCCAGGCAGCATATGTGGATTACATCCCATTTTTGTTCTCTTTAGCCACCTTTTTCCTATGCGAGGACAACAAACCGATCGACCTGGTCATTCTCTATTGTGTTGTCATGCCTTTCTACCCTTCTTCAACCAAGAGACACAAGACTCGTTCCTTAGCTACTGATTTTCCCCTTTTCAACCTAGATGCGGGTTCGATGCCTACTCTCTTGGACAGTACAGTCTCCCTTCCTTTCCTTATTCAACCCAGACATGGATTAGTCTGCATGAAGTAGGGTTTCCTTTAATAGTGCAAATTATGGTTTTCGTCTGCATGGCCAGTAGTGCAGAGGATAGCAAATTGGGAAGATGGTGGAGTGGAAAAAGATCCACATGCAACGATGTGGCAGATGGGGCAATAGAACAAGGTTATGGATCGAAAAGAGGTAGCATACCTGAGGGTCGGCGGAAAGTGGCTTCGCTCGTGGTCGTCGTCCTCCGCACACACTACGGCAACAAGCTTGGGGATGGAGGCCATCCCGCGCGGGCGCTAGGTCTGAGAGGACAACCTTGTCGTCAGTGCGTGACCTCGCTCGCCGACGACGAGTGCATCAACGCTGCACGTCCTTTTCTTCCCCAGCGGATCTGTGACCACCGGTGAGGAGGGAGAGAGGGGCCGTCTTTTTTAGATCTGGAGAGAGGGTGGTAGTGTGAGAAGCAAGTGGGCAGCCCTTAGCAAGAAAGCGCTCAAGCTCCAGCCTATATATCTTTTTTATACTACTAGTACTAGAGGTGGAGTAGCGGTAGAGTAGTTTATATTTTCTCTGCGTACAGTACCAGTTAGTCGTGCTTCAAAACTGATCAGCACGCCATTAAAAAAATAAAGGTCGATAACTAATGCGGCACCTCGGGCCAACGCGGCCAGATCCCATTTTGCACGAGAAATTACACACCATGTTTCGTTGACATGTGATCCCGTTCCAAGATATCAGTGAAACGACGGCGAGTAGTAGGAGTATTTCCGAACGGATGTGTAGGCCGGGGCGCCTCTTCGTGAACCATGGCAAACTCGCAACCGTCCACCGACTCTTTGCCTTTCCCTCTCGATTTGGAACTGCTGTCGCACGCTCTTCCTCTCCCTCCTCCATTTTCCTTCAGTCCTTCACCCTTTCTTCTGCCATTGTTCGATCGTCTTCTCCATGGAGGGAACAGGCCGGAAACGACCCCATTATTCTTGCCCCAATCTAAAAGATGATGTGGTGGAGGAACTCATTGATCGGTGTGACATCATCACCTCGGCTAGCATGGCAGGTTCGTTCAAGCCCATTCTCGACTCAACTAATAACATCATTACAAAGAACCCAAGAGTCAAGGAGCGGTTTGATCTCCCCTATCTTCTTCATCGTGACCCTGATGACTGGCGCCGGCACGACGGAGGCCTCGCCCTGTGCCAGTTGATGCCGCTTGATAATGATACATATGATGTTAAGATGCCATCACTTGAGGGCAAGGCTTGGGTGGGTGCAAATGGAGATTGGGTTGTTTACATTGGATCCAACTGCGAGTGGGAACTTGTGAATGTGTACACTCGTGACCGGGTTCCACTTCCAAAAATCTCAGCAGACTGCCCAGAGGTTGAGCACACCGGTATTGTACGCATGTTCAAATACGATCATGGTGACTGTCTTCTACGGAAGATACTAATTTGTCGAGTTCCCAACCGCTCTTGGAATTACAACAACTATCAAGTTGTTGCTATCTTCGACAAGCTTGTTGCCGTCCTTCATGGTTCGACTCGATGGATATTGCTCAAAAATCAGTTTCTGTACACGGATGAGTACTGTGATGCAATTCAATACGAGGGCCTTGTGTTTGCTACCACCACTCGTGGCACTGTTTTTGCATGGGATCCTCATAGTTTCGGTACGTTTGTCTTCCACCGTAATTACAATTGTTTCATCCACATGCATGCGGGTTAGCAAGTTTCCCTTTACTAATTAACCTTCTTCTTGTGTTTCCAAGGTCCTGTGAACATCCCACCACCTATACTTGAAAAAATTTATAACCAAGGGGGAGATGACGATGGTGATGATCACGAGCATGAGGACGAGCAAAACACATATACTCAGTGGCGCCTGGCAACTAATTCCGATGGATCACCTCTTCTTGTGTGTATACAGCCCACTGATGATGTTACTACTAAGGAAGCAGGTGTAGTCTCCCATGGTCGCACTCTCCGGACCTATTCCAACACCCGTTGCATGGTATTTGGGATGGATACTAGTGTGCTAGCGCCAACTCCTTCTCCATGGTACAAAATTGATAGTCTTGGAGAAAACTCGCTCTTCCTTGGACAAAACTATCCGATGATGGTGAAAGGCGATCCAACTGCTGTTGACACAATGTTAACAGTACCATTTATGAGAAGCAACTGTGTCTATACCTCGAACATTTGGGTGGTTCCCTACCCTGGTACTGACATAGTAGGCCGCTTCAGCCTGGATGATCAATCCTGCATTGGTTTCCAGATCGACAATCGATGGCCCGTCCCAGAGAATCACTTGTGGTTCAAAGCAAGCGTTTCCAATGCCAAGGAATGGTTGAGTTGAACTTCATTTCATTGCTTGTTATTTGTTGTGTGGTGAAAACTTTAGTATTTATAATGTATCCTTGTTGTCGATGTGGGTTGATGACCTGTTGTATGTAATAAAATGATATGCTTGTGATAAACTTACTAAATTTATGAATGGCTTTCAAGTTGCTTCTCTGAGTGAGTGGTGCGACGAGGCAAAAAAATATTTTTCGAATACATAATTGTATGTGCATTGCAACAGGTTATCAGATGAGGCCAATCAACAATAGTAGTACACTATTTGTACTAGATTCACATGCTTCGCGCGTCGGGCGGGTGTTTTTACTGTAGCCATATGTTAATGTGTTCGCTGTACGTAACCAGCACCTCAAATCCTCGATACTAGTATACTATATACTAGTAGGAGTAAGTAGTAGGAGTAGTAGGGTGGCATGGGCCAGAACAAGCATTCACGTCCAGGAGTACGGCGCACGCCACCACCACGACATCCATCTGACACCATATTATTTCTTGGAGTTCGTGCTAGAGCAATATCTTCAACCTCGCCATTTCTCTAACTTCAGCCATCGCGCGGCGGGCGAGGTGGGGGTTTGCCGATAGTCGGTTTCCTTAACTGCGGTCCCACTTGTAAGGCCAACTCCAACGCACGACCCCAAACGCACCTCCGTTTTGCACGAACTCCAATGATAATTTTTACAAGAAAAGCAAGACCAAAGAAAACAAGAACCACAAGAATACATTATCCTACTCCTATAAGTTGGATTAGTGCCTTCTCGATGCATTCATTGTTGATCTGCGGATGCTCGATCTTGCGTCTGTGCTAGCTGAAAGTGATAGAACATCTACTAAATTGCGCTCTATCAATATATGGATGTACTCTTCTTCCCAATACAAAAACTTGCATCCATTTTACTCCCTCCGTTGCACAATACATGCCTTCTATTTGTCAAAATATATATGTATCTAGACATGTCTTAGTATATAGGTACATCCATTTTTGGACAAATGGAAGTCAAGTATTTTGGAACGGAGGGAGTACACAATAAATTTTTTTAGTTAGCACAACTAGTCTAATCCGAGAGCAGAACCGAAGATTTGGTCGGGTTCTTCCTCCTTTTGCCGACACGTGGGACATCCAGCATCCAGGTCGTGTCATGAAGAAAATAGAGTGGTAGTTGAAGCCACGAGATGTGCATCTTGGGTTAAACTGTAAATAGAATCTTACTACTCTTGAGTAACTCCAAAAGCGGCCACCGAAGATCTTTATTGGATTTGTTTTTCATCACCAGCACGCCGAGGTGAAAGATGTGCAGGTTCAGTGGGTCCTCTTGCGTTTTCACTGACATGTGGGGCCGCATGTGAGCAAACAGACGATGGGCTTCACGCGTCCGTTGGCTGGCTGAGAAGAGAGATAGAGGAGGGCTGAGCACGGACTGCAGGAAATTTGTTCTACGTACCTCGATATAGCCTCGATATAGTGGGGTGGCATGGGCCATAACTAGCATTCACGTCTAGCAGTACGACACACGCCACCCACACGAGTCCCATCCGACACCAATTTTCTTGGAGTCCGTGCTATAGCCATCTCTTCTCCCTCTTGTTTTCTCAGCCATCGCACGGTGGGCGGGGTGGGGGTTTGCCGATAGTTGGTTTGCTCAACTGCGGTCCCACTTGTAAGTAAAAATGCAACACCGCACGCATTCCCGCTTGAGCGGCGTGCCAGACCAACCGTGTGGGGGTGCGACGCGAACACGGTAGGCTTTTCCTTTTGAACTCGTAACTTGTAAAATTTGGTTCTGCTCCATGGTGCGACCGATAGATAGAAAATAACAATTTTGCCTAGAGTAATGAGAAGTTTGGTTCTGGCGCCGTTCATGCATGGAGTACGTACGAAAATTATGAAGTTGATGCGAAAGGTAAGATAATTACTGTAGTATCATATACTACTACATGGACTTGACGGAAAGATAAAAATACATACGGATCCATCAACATTCAACAACATCCTCACGCCCTAGTGCGCCGGGTCAGCAACCGACGTGTGAGGAGCAGCGGCGTTGGCGGCGAGCTCAACGTGCTTCTGAACAGTGCCATCCAAGGTTGCCCTGCGCTCCAATAAGGCCAGCGTCCTATTGTCCTCCTCTTGCATGTAGTAGTCCTTGTGGACGATTTGCGCGTAGACGTGGGTGATTATGTCGACGGTGTCTTGCTGCGCCAGGCGCTGCGCGGCGAGCGTGACCTCGAGGTGGACATTCTCCTGTGCGAGAGCGGGCAATCGTAGGGCCACCAGTGTGTCGAAGAGGTTGTTACCATTGTTGCCGTTGAGGGTGGCGGGCATCGCAGAGCCTGGGCGCGTCGGCTGGAGGCTTATGTCAAAGTCGTCCGCAAGCTTCTTGACGATGGTGAACTTGTCGAGGAAACCGACGAGGACCTCGTCGAACAAGGAGACGAAGCTGTCGTCCAAGCGGCCCCTCGCCCTGGCGGCCTCAAGAAATACTACCTGGAGACGTTCCTCGGTGCCGGGCCGCAAGCCGGCGTCGTGGACCATTTGGTACAGCCGGCTGATGCTCCCGCTCATCGCCTCCATGGGTCTAGCGTAGCTTCTAGTCAACTTATCTTGCAATTCGAGTGATCACTCAGCCCTTGGTTAGCGTGCGTAGGTGCGTAGGATTTCGTACTACTCCTCGGCCCTCTACTGCACCTGCCTTTGGCTGTATGATAGGTGGGCCAGCCACCCCCTGGGGCCACGTGTCATTCACCCAAAGGCAATTGTCGTAAGTCAATGAAGCTGCGTCCCCCTCCGTGCCGGTGCAGTATAGTCATCTCACCGGACCTCTAGTTGGGGCCAAACGAAAGAAGTTTGATGTTTACTGGTTTATTGGTCCCCTTTGCATTTTGCGCCAAGTTTTGACCTTTGATTTAACTAATAAAATGTTAATGCATGTAAACAAAAATGTTGTGTAAGTCACCTTACGAAAACCAAATAATCCCAAAATACTTAGGCACGGTGCATTAACTCCCTCCTTGTTTCTTATTTCGTGACATATCAACCAATGAGAGATGTGGGTCGTGCATGCTTTCAATGACTTGAAACTACCAAACATGACATGCAGTGTTTAGTTCATTGCATGTAATCCTATTAGTACTCTAGTTAGGAGTAGCAAAAAACATTAAGTTCTCTCGCCGATAGGAATAAAACACCATGTATTTATAGAGGGATTAGTACATTTTTGGTGACATGCATTACTAGATATTGCTAGTCAAATACTAAAATCCAGATGGACGTGGTAGTACTCCTAAATCCAGACGGTGGTGCTACTAGTACTAGTAGTAGTACTACCAATGTAGTAGTAGGAGTACTAGCACTGTACTACCCGTTGGTCAAATTATTACGTGCTGCTCCTCACAGTGAAGTGACAAGACCCTGCGCCGGAGATGACACCTGAGTATAGGCGCCGTGTTCGGCATACCATAGTCAGCCTCACCATCTGCAGTCACTATCATCATGGCTGTAGAGCTAGCCTGCTTACAACTAGCCCTGTTCGACATAATTTCCTGTGCGTAGATGTCCATGCATTGCATGGAACACCAAGATTGGGGGTGGACGGCTCCGGCAGCGGCCATCGCGCTAGATTTTTACACGGCCTTCTACTCCTGGATGTGGTGGGGAGGAGATGAGGCTGATTGTGAGAGACAAGGAGTTGTTTGTAAATAGGGAACAAGTGCGGGCATCTTTTGCAAAAATGGAGAAGCTTGGTTTGTATGCGTCAGATCTAGATCCGATGGCTATTGGTGAAAGATGGGAGGCACAACATCATCACCAACTCAGGACCTGTTTGATTCGCAGGATTTTGAAAACGCAGGAATAGAACACGGAAATATTACAAGTTTCAAACTGATATTACAAATGTTAGGAGTAATGCTACACCTACGAAGAGGGAATTACTAGGAAGTTTACGTAAGAACTTTCGTAACTTTAGGTGGATGCAGCATTATCGTACAAACTAAAATCCACCGCCCTGACAAGTCACTAATGGGCAAATAAGTTTTCGAGTCTCTGGCCACTTGATGTTTCAAAAACAAATTCAGCTTCTGCGGAGACTTTGTCATTTAGGCTTAGACGCTTGCGGCGATCAACACGCCATTCATTGTTGCGCCAGAGAACGCCAAACCTCATTACCTTGAACACACTTGCCTCCAGAGAACCTGGCCAATTTAATCTCAGATGTGTTGCCTCGGTAGTCGATCAAATCAATTTCTGTAAGATTAAGATCAAGGCATTCGATGAGATTGTTATAGTGCAGCACATTTTTCACTTCCAGGTCTTTTTTATCTGCAAAAGAAGAGAACATATTAGAGCAGCTGGCTGCATAAGATTGCCGTGTCACCAAGAGGTACCAATATCATTCGCTCATACGATAGGGTTGGCTGGCTAGTGATATTTTTTCACTCACTCACTCTCTCTCTCACTCACTCTCACTCTCTCTCTCTTTGTTTCCTCTCATTTAACTAGGAGCACGTGAAGAGCTTGGGCATTTGTTGCCTTCCACTATGTGGCCGATGCCATATTTCACAAAAGTATGCCACATAACACGCATCGATGTCAAATCAAAAGATTTTGGCACCGCTCTCGTGATGTGAGAGAGTTGGCACCGCTGTGCACACTGACCCCCATGTATAAACAAATCAATCAAACCAACTACACCAGCCTCTCACTCTCCCAAACAAGTGTTTTTTATTGCCTCAGTCCTCTCTCTCTCCCACGCAGTGTTTTTTCATTGCGTCAGTTAATTTGGCACCAGAGCAAAGTAGGTGATCCAGATTGGGACACCAGGTGAGCAATGGAGGGGCATCGATGCCAAATGCATCACAAGTGAATTTGGCACATGTTTTGGCCTACATATCACACTTTTGTAATACTACCTCGTATTTACTATAAAATTTTGACCATAGATTTACCTAAGAAAATGCCAATGCATGTCACTAAAAATTACACCATTTGAAATTATGTTCAAATACGAATCCAACGATATAGTTCTTAGTGACATGCATTAACACTTTGTCAGTTAAATCTATGGTCAAATTTTGATCCTACAAAATTGGAAGAGTAAACCAGGACGGAGGTAGTACTTGCTCTTAGGGTAACCATAGAGTTACTGGAGTAGTCTAAGTTACTTTCCACTATGACTAGCCTAGGCTACTATAGTAGTACAGCATAAAAATGATGCAGGTGATCACGTGAGAAAAAATACTAAAAACATTTCTTTTGGTGCAGTGCGTAGATGCAGTTTTGAACACTACACTTGTCATCGTAATTTGGTTTCAACTTACTAGCGTGCGGGGTGCTACCCCGAGTGGTTTCAACTTTGTTTACTTCACCGCGTGTCAGATGGGCCTCTAGTTTACTTATTTTCACCCACTACCACATGGGCCAGCACACGAAGATATAGAACACGAGCTGACAAGGCAGCATGTGGATTGGTTGACCGGTCAACTAAAAAATATACAGAGCTATACGCTGACACAGTGAGCGTATAATCCGTCGGTATAGAGAGTTCGAGTGAGAAGGGAGGCCCGTGAGAGATAGCAGAGAAAGAGAGAAAGAGCTACTCCCTCCGTTCGATAATGTAGTTCCAATATTTTTTAAGTCAAACTTTTGAAACTTTGACCAAGTTTATAAAGAAATTACTTATATCTACAATACCAAAGATAAATGATAGTATGAAGTAAGTACATGTTGTGATGAATCTAATGATCGTTCCAGATGTAAATGTTTTTCTCCATATATACCTGGTCAAACGTTTCTAAGGTTTGACTTTTCAAAACATCCATATGCTTATGGACGTGATAGAGTCCCTAACAAGAGAGAGAGAGAGAGAGTGAAAAAAGTGTGTCCGTGTGTGAAAGAGACATGGACAACACACGATAAAAATAGAGAAAAAGCGTGCGTGTCTTATGCAAACATATCACACATGCATCTTCGACAACGGAGGCAAGGTGAGGAGATAGTGTGTGGTTGTTTGGAACCGAGAGAGCAAGACCCCTAGAACATGGCCAAGAGGGGTCTGACAAACAAGGGAGAGAGGTCGAGAGATACGTATGGAGAAAATGCAGACATGGGGAGGAGAGAGTGTATGTTTGTCAAAGAGAGATCCCCTGGAGATCGTGATGGGACTACATGGGTGGGAGATCGAGTGACAAGGTGTGTGCGCGATAGAAGATGCCTCGAGAGATATCGAGATAGACGTATGGATGGAAGGAGACAATACGTGTGTTCCTGATGGCTAGTAAGAGATAATCATACTTAGGAGGGGGGAGTCCTTGCTCCTATGATGGATTGAGGGATTATGGTACTTAGGGGGGTGCGTGTCACATGGAGAGAGAACAAGGGCAGAGAGTGTTGGATGGGTCTATATGTATAGCGCGAGCGAGACATGTGCATGTGTGAACCAGGGAGATATAAGGCCAGTTTGGCTTGCATCCTGAGCATCTTTTGCCTGGCCTGGGGTTGTGGCTGGATTTCATGCATGCTTGTTTTGTTGCTACCCTGTGAAAAAGAAAGCCCGCCTGGCCTGGGTTCCCTTGCACTTTAATTAGCCTGGCTGAACTCCAGACACTGCAAGTAGCCTGGCCCAGGCGACCGATTTCGAATGTCTGGTCGTGCCTGGTCGTGTGGCCACGAGGCTAACAGCAACATGGATGGATATTAGCATTAAATAATTGATGCATGGATTGATTGATGGGACGTTGATGCTTTGCCTGGCCCAGGCATGAACCAAACGCTTCAGCACCACAAAAGCCTGGCCAGGCAGAAATATTTTACATCTCACGTCCACACCAGGCAGTACCGGCCATCAAGGCATGAGGGTCAGGTCACGAACCAAACTGACCAATAAAGTTTGAGAGAGATTGAGGAGCCCCAATAAGGCTGAGTGGTGCGTCAGATAGCTGAGAGGGGGAAAGAGATATTCCATCCGCTCGATAATGCAGTGCATGTAAAAAATTTTAGAAGTCAAACTTTGGAAACTTTGATCAGGTTTACGCAAATGTTATTTATATCCACAATACCAAAGATACATCATACAAAACTACATCTCATGGTGAATCTAATGGTATATGTTTGCCGTACTAGATTTAATTCTTTTTCTCGACGTACATGGTCAAACTTTGTGATGTTTGACTTTTCAATAAATCTATATGCTATGGACCAAGGAGAGTGCCTCAGTTGAGACAGATCAAGTGCATGTGAAGGAGAATGAGTAAGTGTGCAAAAAGAGTATGTGTGTGAAAGAGAAAGTGACAACAAACGATAAATTAGAGAGAGAGTGTGTTTTTTCGTTTCTTATGCGAACATATCACGTATGCATCTCCGAGATGGAAAAGCGAGGCAAGGAGATACACGAAGATAGCTAGTGTGTGATTGTTTGCAACGGAGAGAGACACCCCTGTAGCACATGTCCAATAGAGGTGTGGCCAACAAGGAACAAAGGTCGAGAGGGACACATGGATGGCATGGATGCATGGGGAGGGAGAGAGGGTGTGTTTGTGATAGAGAGATCCCGTCGAGATCATGAGGGGACTATATGGGTGGGAGATCGAGGGAGTGCGTGTGCGATAGAAAGATGCCTCGAGAGAAATCGAGATAGACCATGCACCTGTTTGTGATGGAGACTAAGATTAGCTAGTCATATACATATAGGGGGGACTGCGTGTGCCTACAATTGAGTGAGAGACCATCATACTTGGCTAGCTGGGCATGAGATTGTGTGTGTGCACGTGTGAGATGGAGAGAGAACGAGGGGGGGAGATAGAGTTTTAGATGGGCCTATCGAGTGCGAGTGAGATATGCATGTGTATGTGTGACCCAGGTGGATGGAGAGTTTGAGAGAGGGGGGGAAGAGCTCCGAGATGACATAGTGGTGCGTGAGAGAGTTACAGGCAAAGAGCCAAGGAATCTGTGTGTGCGTACGATGAGTGCACCCAAGATATCTAGCTTGGACTAGCTAGAGTATCATACATAGTGTGTGAGAGAGACCTATAGATGGTGTATATATGCATGCGAACTAGAAAGACCCCCCCCCACACACACACACAAACACACAAAGAGAGAGAGAGAGAGATGGAGAGAAAGGGAGAGGGACGAACAAGGTTTTTGTGTCGGATGCGTGCGACAGAATTGAAGATTGTCAGCGAGAGAGAGAGAGAGAGAGAGAGAGAGAGAGAGAGAACAGGAGTCCGGTAGAGGGGGAGGTCGCGTTTTATGCATCAAAGACTGATATAAATAATGTTTCGATATAAACTTGCATTCAAATATTTAAATTGGAGAACATGTTGTCTGCAATACACACATGAACGGATATATGCGTATATCAAACAAGTTCATTAATTTGACTTTCAACATGTTCATGGAGTAACATGCTACTCGATTGAGGTGTTCAATTTTGGATTTAGTTCATTATTTTGACCTACTGAACGAGCTATTTCATTGAATCGAGATATAGTAAATCGCTAGCAACGAGCATGTAAAAACACATTACTCCCGAGCATCATCTCTCCATCTTAAAAAGAAGTGGGAAGCTAATATTTCAAAATTTGATCCGAATCGACTTGGTAAGGTAGACGTGGATGCTCGTTCTCCCAAAATTTGAACAAACCATTAAACATCCTCTCTACTCGGTGGAATTCACCCGAGCAAATAAATGGGAGACGCGAAATTACCGTCCTATGTGGGACACGCATCAATTGGCCCGTTGTACATCGAGGGTAGGTTCGTAACTTCATACAAGCGCGCCTTCTCCTTGGCCGAAATGACATGTGCCAAATAATTCATAAACCATGGTCGGCAAAACACGCTCTCCTTGCCCGAAATAGCTCGCGCCCACTATTTCAAAACACGCTCTCCTCTCCCGAAATCGCTCGTGCCCACTATAGTTCAAAACACGCCCTCCTCGCTCGAAATCGCTCCCGCCCATAGAAGCAAAGTTACTCTACTATCCCCGACCCTCAGTACACAGACCCAAGCCGAGAAGCCTATAGGCAAGGGTAGAACTGTAACTCCCCCTCACATTCCACTCTCCTCACAATTTCCCCCACCCGCCCCCATTCATACCTCGTGGATGCCAAATCACCTTCTCCCCGGGAAGCTCCCTTCTCCCGAGCCGCGAAACCTCAGCCCCACCTCCATGGCGCCCCCACCGCACCAATTTCACAGCCGCCCTCCTCCCTAATGCCGGAGACGCTGTCCATTTGCCGTCGTGCACTGGTCCGTGTACCTCTTACTCCATGCTACTGGTGCTGCCTCGACGTACCGGAGCCGATTCACCCCCGCCGTTGTTCACAGTGCCGGAGCGGCTCCAACTTCGGATCTGTCCAGAGTCCTAGCGCTGCTTCGGCGTAGCCGTCACTGTCGCGACATCGCTCTTTCCCTGCCGCCGGTCGCCACCGCAACCGCGCCGGCCTCACCGACTCGACAGCTGGACCTGCCTACTTCACCATGCCGCCAGATAGGTTGCACCCTCATCTCAAATCACTTTATTTAGGCGTCAGTTGTCTGAATTTTTATTCTAGGTCAATCGATTTGCAATGGGAAGCAGCACCCCTCGAGGCGGCGGAGCTCCTAGGCTGTCGGTTGGCTGGTGTCTAACGTAAGGGTGCGGGGCCGCAAGTTCGCCGTGGAAGCAACGCTTAGATGGCTATCTTTTAGAGTTGCGTGGGTTGAAGGTACTGCCGCCGTCGGATCTGGATGACGGGGAGTCTTTGTGGATTGGCCCGGGGGCAGCGCAACCGCATCAGTGCGGTGGGGCGGGGAGCGGGGTTTTGGCCAGGTCCACGGACGACGGAGGCAGGTTGCTCTGCAGTTGGTCGCTGGCTCTTCGGGGAAGATTCCGAACAGTGTCAGCCAGGAGGCACAAGACGGCCAGCCATCCGGCGTAGATCGGACAGTACCAAAATAAAATAAAATCGTGTGACCCCAATTTAGTCTTTAGTCAACAGACATGTGACCACTCTCGTGCCTTGCTGTTGATCTCTTAGTGTATTTCTTCAAATCAAAGAGATATGTCGTTCTTAACATTATGTGTTATCTGCATCTTCAGACACACCGTCTTCCGACTCACCGCAACTGCTCCAACAAGGGAAGCATACACCAGAAGGGAGCTATAGTCCCCGCTCAACAGTTCCCTCCATTGAATGCGCGTGCCCGACATGCACATCCACAACAACTGCAGGGCCATCGACAAGTCAGCACATGATGCTCACTCCTATGGATGGCAGCCAGATAGGTTGTACCCTCATCTTACTTGTGTGCAACATTTATGGCTTTGTTATTCATCTAAGAATGGAAAATAGATCATCACATTTCACTGTATATTCATGCTGATCTCTTACGGGTCTTGTTCAGGAGTTAACGTTGTTCCATAGTTCAACTAAGATACTTGTTCTTTAGGTAACACTGTTCCATAGTTATCATCCATTAGCCAATGCTATCCCACAGGCTGGTGATTATAGTATTATACCACTTCTGGTATTTCCTATGTTGTTCTTTAATACTTTTGTGTGCCATCTAGTTAATCTCGAGTACAAACGATACATATTTTGTAGCTTTCATCTGTGTTCTCCCTTTAGTTTATGAGACCTGTTGCTTCTAGTTAACCCCAGTCCTACTATTTATGTTGTCTCCTACAGGCACTCATTACATAAATATAACTACTAGTTGTCTTCCATGCATGTTAGATATAATTGCACACACTGATATATCCACAAGAACCTCACGGAGCAATGTAAAGGCCAATAAACTTGATGTCAATGATACTCAATATGATGGAACATGTAAAGGCAGTTCTTCAGAAGACTTGCAGAAAGATGATGAATCCTCTTCACCCCACAAGGTCCTTGCTCTAACTTGGCCTGTGATATGGGTACAACATGCATATAATGTCCTGGAGTGTATCTACTCTGTTGCAATGCCATGTGCTTAGCATGCTGATCATGCATGTAAATATGTCATGCCTTCCTGTTTTTCAGTACCTATTCCATTCATGATAACATGTTTTCAAGTTCAAGTACTGTCATTCTACTCTATCGCAATGCCATCTGCTTAATTTGGACATCATTCTTCTGAATATCTTATGCATTGTTATTCCTTAGTATGTACTTCATCTGTCTACCATACCATGTTTTTTACATTGAAGTGTTGTTCTAGTGCTCTATTGCAATGCCATCTTATTTTCCCAATCATACACGTGTATGTTGCCTTAGTTATTTCTGTATGTATTCCGCTAGCATACATTTTTACAGTCAACTAGTGTTTTTTGCTGTGTTGTCCTATCGTATCCCTAGCTCTTACACCATACTCCCTCCGTCCAGATTACATGTTGCCGAAATGGATTAAAAAGGATGTATCTAGAACTGAAATACACCTAGACCCATCCATCTTTTTTCCGGATGGAGGGAATACATGTCAATATGTCATGCCTTTCTATTCTTCAGTACCTATTCCATCTCTCTGCTGCCGCATGTTTTATAATTAAAGCACCATTCTTCTATACAAGGCATGCAAGGGGAAGACGACTATGTTAGAATCTGAAGGGTTACAAACAAGGCCTTTGCAAAAGATCCAAACACCAGGAGATAATAAACCAACTCCATTTTTTATAGATACTACTCCAGCATAGAGAAACCCAACTCCTACTGATAATAAGCAGATTCCAGTGGCCAAAGAACTAGTCCGCTCCAGTCCAGCAAAAATATGTCAACTCAATTCTAAGAAGCGTGTGCCTATCCTTGCATCATGAAATTTTATAGCATGCTGATCATATTTTCTACATGTTTCTTACCCATCTCTCTTTTAGAAAATAAGCTTAACAGATAGAAGATTTTCTGCAATGGTATCGTTTATGAGGAAAGATTCTTGCAGGAATTCTCTGTGCTCCAATGTAGATGAAAGTACCTGTTGTATATCACTATATTTTTACATCAGCATGCATTTTGTTAATCGGCGTGAATCCAACCTTTATCTGATCTAAATTTAGTTGTAGCAAAATGTATGATTAAAGGCCACAATGTTGATTTTTGCAAGGAAAACTGCCTGGTAGTTTTGCATCTTGAGCTGCATGAGTGTACTATCTCATATCAGTGGGTTTGAATACTTTGGTTCTGCAGTGGGTTTTTCAGTGTTTTTTTACTGTGTTGTCCTGTCGTATCCCTAGCTCTTACATCATACTCCCTCCGTCCGGATTAAATGTCGCAGAAATGGATAAAACTAGATGTATCTAGAACTGAAATACGCCTAGACTCATCCATTTATTTCCGAATGGAGTGAATACATGTCAATATGTCATGCCTTTCTATTCTTCAGTACCTATTCCATCTCTGCTGTAGCATGTTTTATAACTGAATCACCATTCTTCTATATAAGGCATGCAAGGGGAAGACGGCTATGTTAGAATCTGAAGGGTTACAAACCAGGTCTTTGCAAAAGATCC
The DNA here is from genome assembly GCF_056163025.1 of Triticum urartu. Classification (NCBI taxonomy): domain Eukaryota; kingdom Viridiplantae; phylum Streptophyta; class Magnoliopsida; order Poales; family Poaceae; genus Triticum; species Triticum urartu. The sequence goes on from NC_141877.1 coordinate 285,329,580, forward strand.
AAACGCCAGGAGATAATAAACCAACTCCATTTTTCATAGATATTGCTCCAGCATAGAGAAACCCAACTCCCACTGATAATAAGCAGATTCCAGTGGCCAAAGAACTAGTCCGCTCCAGTCCAGCAAAAGAATGTCAACTCCATTCTAAGAAGCGTGTGTGTATCCTCGCATCATGAAATTTTATAGCATTCTGATCATATTTTCTGCATGTTTCTTACCCGTCTCTCTTTTAGAAAATAAGGTTAAACGATACAAGACTTCCTCCATTGGGATCGTATTCGAGGAAAATATCTTGCGGGAATTCTCTGTGCTCCAGTGCTGATGTAAGTACCTGTTGTATATCACTATATTTCTACATCAGCATGTATTTTGTTAATCAGCGTGAATCTAACCTTTATCTGATCTAAAATTAGTTGTAGCAAAATGTTAAAGGTGCCAATGTTGATTTTTGTAAGGAAAACTGCCTGGTAGTTTTGCGTACTGAGCTGCATGAATGTGCTATCTCATATCACGCACATTACTGAATTGTAGTGCTTCTCTGGTTGCCCATTCATTCATTGTGTCAATGTTGCTTTCATATTACCTTACCTGGCTGATGATAGCTGTGCCATATTGTGTTAATTTGGTGTAGGCTAGTTGCCCAAACGTTCATTGTGTTAATGTTGCTTTCCTATTATCTGACTTGGCCAATGATAGCAATGCTAGTGTGTTAATTTTGTGTAGGCTGCTGAAGATAAGAAGACAAACTCTGAAAATAGCAAGGCAACCCCATTGTTTCTTCCAGTAAATCTAGGCCAGGTAATATGGCAATAACTCATGATTAATCTGTTTGGTTCCCGTCCTAATTTATGTTATGATGTAGTGGTCAAGACACTCTCCACTATCAATAATACAAGCCTGCCAAAATCGCCATCTGAATCTGTTCAGTATCCTCTTTCTCGAATGAAACGGAATAAATGTATGTTTGTGAACCAATTAATGGCTAAAGCAATGATGGAAATGGTGGATGAATCAGAGGTGCAGAGTCGTGCGACACAACAACTGATCAATGTTTTCAGAGATAGTGTGGCAAAGCAGCAAGAACTTGCCCACATGCTTATGGGGGTCAGCTGTGCTGAGGTTGCAGATTGTGACGTTGTAGATGGTTAGGTTCTGCTCATTTATTTGCACTGGCATCAATCTTTGATTGCCCAGTGGATGTAATTTCCTATAATATATTCTGGATGTGCAATGTTATTCCCTGTATGTCGTACCTTTGCTCGTCGTAATGGGCTCAAATTATCTAATTTGGCCTAAAGACATGAACGAACTTTAGTGGGCCCATTAAGTTAATGGGCCGTTACTAGGCCGAAAGTTAATGGTCAGCAATCTTACCTCCCAGGTCGTTAATAGGCCGACATCGAAGCGGGCAATAGGTGGCCCCAATTTATTTCACGGGCCGTTAACAGGCCGTTACTAAGGTTGGGCTACATATGGCCCAACTATACTGTAGGCCTTTAGCAGGCCGAAAGAGACAGTGGGCTTGTATTGGACCATGCAGAGCATGGGCCGCTAAGAGGCCGAAAGTCAGGTCGTATTGTAAATGGCCCAACTGTGTTGTGGGCCTTTAGCAGGCCAAAAGAGAAACCGGGCTGGTATTGGACCATGAAGGGCATGGGCCGTTAAGAGGCCAAAACTAAGGTCCGACTACAAATGGCCCAACTCATTTATGGTCCGTTAACAAGCCGAAAGGCACACAGGGTCGGGAATTGGCCCAACACTTAAATGGGTCGCTAAAAGGCCAAAACTCAGGCCCGACTACAATTGTCCCAACTGATTTATGGGCCGTCAACAGGCTGAAAGTGACACCGGGCCAGAAATTGGCCCAACACTTAATGGGCCGCTAAAAGGCCGAAACTCAGGTCCGACTACAAATGGCCCATCAGATTTATGGGCCGTCAACAGACTGAAAGACACATTGGGCCGGAAATTAGCCCAACATTTAAATGGGTCGCTAAAAGGCCAAAAGATGTACATCCTGAAAATTGGCCCATCCATTAAATGGGCCGTTAACAGGTTGAAATCTCATCGGGCCGATATTGAGCCCAAATATATAGCGGGCTATTAACGGGCTCGAACTGACGATGGGCTGCAATGGTGTCAAATCTTTAACGGGCCGAATTGGCACATCTCGTATGGGCCGTGGGCTTAAATGTACCTGACACAAGTAGGCCTTATATGGGCCGGCCTGCTAATTTTTACTGGGCTGGCCTTTTTCACCAGAATGGGCCACTGTTGGGCCGTGCCACGTGTCGACCTATCATAGGCGCCTCCTGTCCAATGAGTGGATGACAGCTGTCCCAACGATGAGCCAACACGTGTTTCCTCTAGCCAATGATGATTTTACACATGGAAAATCCCCATTGGTCGGGGTTGTTAATGGGTTATCGGATCCAAAACCCGACCCGATAGCTTAACGGTATTCCGTTACGGTGGATGCCATGTGTCGTTCACCCTTGACGAAAGCACTTCTGTGACGCACGACTTATCGTCATGGAAGTGGACACTTTTGTGATGATAATTTTGGTAATGTCATGGAACACTTCTACGACAGCACAGGTATGACTATCTTGATTTTTTCATAAATTTGTCATGGATGTACATGCATGACAAAAAACGCGACCTACTTTGACAAACACGTATCATCACGGAAGTGTATTTTTTTGTAGTGGGCAGAGCTTGTGGGCTTGGAGGAGGTCGATAGGGGTGCGGAGCCATAGGGTGCGCCACTGCCGGGAAATGGCGGCTGTCCTCGCCCGATTTCTAATTGGGAGGAGGGATATGAGGACTATCAACATATCATCGGGGAGGTTGTTGATGAAGTCTAGGCCTGTTGGAGTCGCTTGCGGTTCTTTCTCGATCTGTCTCCACTTGTTGTGAGCCTCGTTCTCCACCTTGTCGGCGGGGACAGGAACCTCTATCTCCATATTCACATCGTGCTCTGGTGCTTCAGCAGCCCCGGCGTCGCCACTCCCTCCGATGGGGCGCTTCGGTGGCATCCTCGTACACTGATGGATTTCAGGACTCAGAGCGGCATCGAGGATGCGGGCGGAGAGAGAGGAATTGTGTGTGTGGCGAGGATGGGGGGGTGCGGCCGCTCGGCGGCGTCATTAATATAGACCAGTGGGAGCGAGGCGGGCGGCGGTCCAAGGCTGTCTCGCTTCCCGGTGAGAACGACTGCTTAATCTCTAGTATAAATGAAATCTATGCTTAATTACTGAATTTTAGTTGCAAAAAATAGATAGTGATATTGATTTTTAGCTCCATATTTTGACAAAGCGTAGTGTCTCTTGGCTTAGCGCCGAAGTCTGGCTTTAATTTGCATACCGTAATCTGAACCATTTGCGTTGAAGAGATGCATAGATTCTGCATTGAACAGCTTGTACGCTTGCCGGTGAGCCTGCGCACCGGACTGCGCTCGCACGCCTCCCGTTCAGTCAAGTAGCTGTCCACACGGCACCTCCTATAGCCATTAAAACTAAGATATGTGGCGTCACATGAATGGTTAACCGAACGCACATGGTTTGAATTATACAAACGTTTGAGATATTAAAGTGGCAGCTATTTTTTTCAAAATGCCTTTGTTGGCTGTCATTATTCAAGTGCGCCTTCTCTCAAAATGGACACAAAAAATACCACAGCATGTCAGGTGCCCTTCCATGATAGCATGCCAAGTTTCATGAATTTTATATGAGTTTTGGATTTAGTAGAATTCAAAAACCAGGCTTCTCAATGTTTTGCCGGCAATCTACGGTGCCTCGGTGTTTGAAATTCATTCCCATTTCTTGCATGGGACCTAAGCATGCACCCAAGGACACATATTTGATTTTTCAACCAATTTATATGCACTGGAGCATGCACATGTAGTTCAGATTTAAATTATGCGCTTAAATGAATTAAAAACTCAGTTAATGCATAAAAATGTCCAAACGAACCCCGAAAAATCACCAAAATTGACACAACACTCCTGTTGTTCTATGTTGACACGAGAAAAAACTTGAAAGAAATAACAGGCAATGGATATCGTTTCGTCCCGAAAGGTGGGACGTTCCCTACCGAAAACCATCATGCTTGTTGTGAGTGTTGGGAACGTAGTAATTTCGAAATTTTCCTACGCACACGCAAGATCATGGTGATGCATAGCAACGAGAGGGGAGAGTGTTGTCCATGTACCCTCGTAGACCGAAAGCGGAAGCGTTAGCACAACGCGGTTGATGTAGTCGTACGTCTTCACAATTTGATCGATCAAGTACCGAACGCACGGCACCTCCGAGTTCAGCACACGTTCAGCCCGATGACGTCCCTCTAACTCCGATCCAGCCAAGTGTTGAGGGAGAGTTTCGTCAGCACAACGGCATGGTGATGATGTTGATGTTCTACTGACACAGGGCTTCGCCTAAGCACCGCTACAGTATTATCGAGGTGGACTATGGTGGAGGGGGGCACCGCACACGGCTAAGAGACAATCAACTTGATCAACTTGTTCAACTTGTGTGTCTAGAGGTGCCCCCTGCCCCCGTATATAAAGGAGCAAGGGGGGAGGCGGCCGGCCTAGGAGGAGGGCGCACCAAGGGGGGGATCCTACTCCCACCGGGAGTAGGACTCCTCCTTTCCTTGTTGGAGTAGGAGAGAAGGAAAGAGGAGGAGAGGGAGAAGGAAAAGGGGGCTGCACCCCTAGTCCAATTCGAACCAGAGGGGGGCGCAGGCCTCCTTCCTTTTGGCCTATCTCCTCTATTCCCGTATGGCCCAATAAGGCCCATATACTCCCCGCGAATTCCCGTAACTCTCCGGTACTCCGAAAAATACCTGAATCACTCGGAACCTTTCCGAAGTCCGAATATAGTCGTCCAATATATCGATCTTTACGTCTCGACCATTTCGATACTCCTCGTCATGTCCCCGATCTCATCCGGGACTCCGAACTCCTTCGGTACATCAAAACATATAAACTCATAATATAACTATCATCGTAGCGTTAAGCGTGCGGACCCTACGGGTTCGAGAACAATGTAGACATGACCGAGACACGTCTCCGGTCAATAACCAATAGCGGAACCTGGATGCTCATATTGGATCCTACATATTCTACGAAGATCTTTATCGGTCAGACCGCATAACAACATACGTTGTTCCCTTTGTCATCGGTATGTTACTTGCCCGAGATTCGATCGTTGGCATCTCAATACCTAGTTCAATCTCGTTACCGGCAAGTCTCTTTACTCATTCTGTAATACATCATCTCGCAACTAACTCATTAGTTGCAATGCTTGCAAGGCTTAGGTGATGTGCATTACCGAGAGGGCCCAGAGATACCTCTCCGACAATCGGAGTCACAAATCCTAATCTCGAAAGACGCCAAACCAACAAGTACCTTCGGAGACACCTATAGAGCTCCTTTATAATCACCCAGTTACATTGTGACGTTTGGTAGCACACAAAGTGTTCCTCCGGTAAACGGGAGTTGCATAATCTCACAGTCATAGGAACATGTATAAGTCATGAAGAAAGCAATAGCAACAAACTAAACGATCAAGTGCTATGCTAACGGAATGGGTCAAGTCAATCACATCATTCTCCTAATGATGTGATCTCGTTAATCAAATGACAACTCATGTCTATGGCTAGGAAACTTAACCATCTTTGATTCAACGAGCTAGTCAAGTAGAGGCATACTAGTGACACTCTGTTTGTCTATGTATTCACACATGTATTATGTTTCCGGTTAATACAATTCTAGCATGAATAATAAACATTTATCATGATATAAGGAAATAAATAATAACTTTATTATTGCCTCTAGGGCATATTTCCTTCAGTCTCCCACTTGCACTAGAGTCAATAATCTAGTTCACATCGCCATGTGATTTAACATCAATAGTTCACATCACCATGTGATTAACACCCATAGTTCACATCATCATGTGACCAACACCCAAAGGGTTTACTAGAGTCAATAATCTAGTTCACATTGCTATGTGATTAATACCCAAAGAATACTAAGGTGTGATCATGTTTTGCTTGTGAGGGAAGTTTAGTCAACGGGTGTGCTACATTCAGATCCGTATGTATTTTGCAAATTTCTATGTCAACAATGCTCTGCACGGAGCTACTCTAGCTAATTGCTCCCACTTTAAATATGTATCCAGATTGAGACTTTGAGTCATCTGGATCAGTGTCAAAACTTGCATCGACGGAACCCTTTACGACGAACCTTTTGTCACCTCCATAATCGAGAAACATATCCTTATTCCACTAAGGATAATTTTGACCAATGTCCAGTGATCTACTCCTAGATCACTATTGTACTCCCTTGCCAAACTCAGGGCAGGGTATACAATAGGTCTGGTACACAGCATGGCATACTTTATAGAACCTATGGCTAAGGCATATGGAATGACTTTCATTCTCTCTGTATCTTCTGCCATGGTCGGGTTTTGACTCTTAATCAACTTCACACCTTGTAACATAGGCAAGAACTCTTTCTTTGACTGTTCCATTTTGAACTACTTCAAAATCTTGTCAAGGTATGTACACATTGAAAAACTTATCAAGCGTCTTGATCTATCTCTATAGATCTTGATGCTCAATATGTAAGCAGCTTCACCGAGGTCTTTCTTTGAAAAACTCCTTTCAAATACTCCTTTATGCTTTGCAGAATAATTCTACATTATCTCCGATCAACAATATGTCATTCACATATACTTATCAGAAATGTTGTAGTGCTCCCACTCACTTCCTTGTAAATACAGGCTTCACTGCAAGTCTGTATAAAACTATATGCTTTGATCAACTTATCAAAGCGTATATTCCAACTCCGAGATGCTTGCACCAGTCCATAGATGGATCGCTGGAGCTTGCATATTTTGTTAGTACCTTTAGGATTGACAAAACCTTCTGGTTGCATCATATACAACTCTTCTTTAATAAATCCATTAAGGAATGAAGTTTTGTTTATCCATTTGCTAGGTTTCATAAAATGCGGCAATTGCTAACATGATTCGGACAGACTTAAGCATAGATACGAGTGAGAAACTCTCATCGTTGTCAACACCTTGAACTTGTCGAAAACCTTTTTGCGACAATCCTAGCTTTGTAGGTAGTAACACTACTATCAGCGTCCGTTTTCCTCTTGAAGATCCATTTAATCTCAATGGCTCCCCGATCATTGGGCAAGTCAATCAAAGTCCATACTTTGTTCTTATACATGGATCTCATCTCAGATTTTATGGCCTCAAGCCATTTTGCGGAATCTGGGCTCATCATCGCTTCCTCATAGTTCGTAGGTTCGTCATGGTCATGACCTCCAGAACAGGATTATCATACCACTCTGGTGCAGATCTCACTCTGGTTTACCTACGAGGTTCGGTAGTAACTTGATCTGAAGTTACATGATCATCATCATTAGCTTCCTCACTAATTGGTGTAGTAGTCACAGGAACAGATTTCTATGATGAACTACTTACCAATAAGGGAGCAGTTACAGTTACCTCATCAAGTTCTACTTTCCTCCCACTCACTTCTTTCGCGAGAAACTCCTTCGTTAGAAAGGATCCATTCTCAGCAATGAATATCTTGCATTCGGATCTGTTACAGAAGGTGTACCCAAAATTTTCTTTTGGGTATCCTATGAATATTTACTTCTCCGATTTGGGTTCGAGCTTATCAAGTTGAAACTTTTTCACATAAGCATCGCAGTCCCAAACTTTAAGAAATGACAGCTTAGGTTTCTCGCCAAACCACAGTTCATACAACGTCGTCTCAACGAATTTAGATGGTGCCCTATTTAACATGAATGTAGCTGTCTCTAATGCATAACCCCAAAACGATAGTGGTAATTGGTAAGAGACATCATAGATCGCACCATATCTAATAAAGCATGGTTACGATGTTCAGACACACCATTACACTGTGGCGTTCCAGGTGGCATGAGTAGTGAAACTATTTCACATTGTTTTAACTGAAGGCCAAACTCGTAACTCAAATATTTTACTTCTGCGATCATATTGTAGAAATTTTTATTTTTGTTACGATGATTCTCCACTTCACTCTGAAATTCTTTGAACTTTTCAAATATTTCGGACTTGTGTTTCATCAAGTAGATATACTCATATCTGCTCAAATCATCTGTGAAGATCAGAAAATAATGATACCTGCCGCGAGCCTCAATATTCATCGGACCACATACATCAGTATGTATGATTTCCAACAAATCTGTTGCTCGCTCCATTGTTCCGGAGAACGGAGTCTTAGTCATCTTGCCCATGAGGCATGGTTCGCAAGCATCAACTGATTCATAATCAAGTGATTCCAAAAGCCCATCAGCATGGATTTTCTTCATGCGCTTTACACCAATATGACCTAAACGGCAGTGCCACAAATAAGTTGCACTATCATTATTAACTTTGCATCTTTTGGCTTCAATATTATGGAAATGTGTATTACCACGATCGAGATCCAACAAACCATTTTCATTGGGTGTATGACCATAAAAGGTTTTATTCATGTAAACAGAATAACAATTATTCTCTAACTTACATGAATAACCGTATTGCAATAAACATGATCCAATCATATTTATGCTTAACGCAAACACCAAATAACATTTATTTAGGTTCAACACTAATCCCGAAAGTATAGGGAGTGTGCGATGATGATCATATCAATCTTGGAACCATTTCCAATACACATCGTCACTTCACCCTTAACTAGTCTCTGTTCATTATGCAACTCCTGTTTCGAGTTACTATTCTTAGCAACTGAACCAGTATCAAATACCGAGGGGTTGCTACAAACACTAGTAAAATACACACCAATAATCTATATATCAAATATACCTTTGTTCACTTTTCCATCCTTCTTATCCGCCAAATACTTGGGGCAGTTCCATTTCCAGTGACCAGTCCCTTTGCAGTAGAAGCACTTAGTCTCAGGCTTAGGATCAGACTTGGGCTTCTTCACTTGAGCAACAACTTGCTTGCAGTTCTTCTTGAAGTTACCCTTCTTCCCTTTGCCCTTTTCTTGAAACTAGTGGTCTTGTCTACCATCAACACTTGATATTTTTCTTGATTTCTACCTTCGTTGATTTTAGCATTACGAAGAGCTTGGGAATCGTTTTCGTTATCCCTTGCATATCATAGTTCATCACGAAGTTCTACTAACTTGGTGATGGTGACTAGAGAATTCTGTCAAGCACTATCTTATCTAGATGATTAACTCCCACTTGATTCAAGCGATTGTAGTACCCAGACAATCTGAGCACATGCTCACTGCTTGAGCTATTCTCCTCCATCTTTTAGCTATAGAACTTGTTGGAGACTTCATATCTCTCAACTCAGATATTTGCTTGAAATATTAACTTCAACTCCTGGAACATCCATATGATCCATGACATTCAAAACATCTTTGAAGTCCCGATTCTAAGCCGTTAAGCATGGTGCACTAAACTATCAAGTAGTCATCATATTGAGCTAGCCAAACGTTCATAACATCTGCATCTGCTCCTGCAATAGGTTTGTCACCTAGCGGTGCATCAAGGACATAATTCTTCTGTGCAGCAATGAGGATAAACCTCAGATCACGGATCCAATCCGCGTCATTGCTACTAACACCTTTCAGCTTAGTTTTCTCTAGGAACATACCAAAAATAAAACAGAGGAGCTAGACGCGAGCTATTAATCTACAACATAGATATGCTAATACTACTAGGACTAAGTTCATGATAGATTAAAGTTCAATTAATCATATTACTTAAGAACTCCCACTTAGAAAGATATCCCTCTAATCCTCTAAGTGATCACGTGATCCAAATCAACTAAACCATGTCCGATCAGCAAGTGAGATGGACTAGTATCAATGGTGAACATCAATATGTTGATCATATCTACTATATGATTCACGCTCAACCTTTCGGTCTCCGTGTTCCGAGGCCATATCTGTTATATGCTAGGCTTGTCAAGTTTAATCTGAGTATTCCGCGTGTGCAACTGTTTTGCACCCGTTGTATTTGAACTTAGAGCCTATCACACCCGATCATCACGTGGTGTCTCAGCACGAAGAACTTTGGCAATGGTGCATACTCAGGGAGAACACTTATACTTTGATAATTTAGTGAGGGATCATCTTATAATGCTACCGTCAATCAAAGCAAGATAAGATGCATAAAAGATAAACATCACATGCAATCAATATAAGTGATATGATATGGCCATCATCATCTTGTACTTATGATCTCCATCTCCGAAGTACCGTCATGATCACCATCGTCACCTGCGCGACACCTTGATCTCCATCGTAGCATCATTGTCGTCTCGCCAAACTTATGCTTGCACGACTATCGCTACCGCTTAGTGATAAAGTAAAGCATTACAGCGCGATTGCATTGCATCCAATAAAGCGCCAACCATATGGCTCCTGCCAGTTGCCGATAACTCGGTTACAAAACATGATCATCTCATACAATAAATTTAGCATCATGTCTTGACCATATCACATCACAACATGCCCTACAAAAACAAGTTAGACGTCCTCTACTTTGTTGTTGCAAGTTTTACGTGGCTGCTACGGGCTTAGCAAGAACCGTTCTTACCTACGCATCAAAACCACAACGATAGTTTGTCAAGTTGGTGCTGTTTTAACCTTCGCAAGGACCGGGCATAGCCACACTTGGTTCAACTAAAGTTGGAGAAACTGACACCCGCCAGCCACCTGTGTGCAAAGCACGTCGGTAGAACCAGTCTCGCGTAAGCGTACGCGTAATGTCGGTCCGAGCCGCTTCATCCAACAATACCGCCGAACCAAAGTATGACATGCTGGTAAGCAGTATGATTTATATCGCCCACAACTCACTTGTGTTCTACTCGTGCATATAACATCAACGCATAAAACTAGGCTCGGATGCCACTGTTGGGGAACGTAGTAATTTCAAAATTTTCCTACGCACACGCAAGATCACGGTGATGCATAGCAACAAGAGGGGAGAGTGTTGTCCATGTACCCTCGTAGACCGAAAGCGGAAGCGTTAGCACAACGCGGTTGATGTAGTCGTACGTCTTCACGATCCGATCGATCAAGTATCGAACGCACGGCACCTCCGAATTCAGCACATGTTCAGCCCGATGACGTCCCTCTAACTCCGATCCAGCCGAATGTTGAGGGAGAGTTTCGTCGGCACGACGGCGTGGTGATGATGTTGATGTTCTACCGACACAGGGCTTCGCCTAAGCACCGCTACAGTATTATCGAGGTGGACTATGGTGGAGGGGGGCACCGCACACGGCTAAGAGACAATCAACTTGATCAACTTGTTCAACTTGTGTGTCTAGAGGTGCCCCCTGCCCCCGTATATAAAGGAGCAAGGGGGGAGGCGGCCGGCCTAGGAGGAGGGCGCACCAAGGGGGGGATCCTACTCCCACCGGGAGTAGGACTCCTCCTTTCCTTGTTGGAGTAGGAGAGAAGGAAAGAGGAGGAGAGGGAGAAGGAAAAGGGGGCTGCACCCCTTGTCCAATTCGGACTAGAGGGGGGCGCAGGCCTCCTTCCTTTTGGCCTATCTCCTCTATTCCCGTATGGCCCAATAAGGCCCATATACTCCCCGGCGAATTCCCGTAACTCTCCGGTACTCCGAAAAATACCCGAATCACTCGAAACCTTTCCGAAGTCCGAATATAGTCGTCCAATATATCGATCTTTACGTCTCGACCATTTCGAGACTCCTCGTCATGTCCCCAATCTCATCCGGGACTCTGAAATCCTCCGGTACATCAAAACATATAAACTCATAATATAACTGTCATCGTAGCGTTAAGCGTGCGGACCCTACGGGTTTGAGAACAATGTAGACATGACCGAGACACGTCTCCGGTCAATAACCAATAGCGGAACCTGGATGCTCATATTGGCTCCTACATATTCTACGGAGATCTTTATCGGTCAGACCGCATAACAACATACGTTGTTCCCTTTGTCATCGATATGTTACTTGCCCGAGATTCGATCGTTGGCATCTCAATACCTAGTTCAATCTCGTTACCGGCAAGTCTCTTTACTCGTTCCGTAATACATCATCTCGCAACTAACTCATTAGTTGCAATGCTTGCAAGGCTTAGGTGATGTGCATTACCGAGAGGGCCCAGAGATACCTCTCCGACAATCGGAGTCACAAATCCTAATCTCGAAAGACGCCAAACCAACAAGTACCTTCGGAGACACCTATAGAGCTCCTTTATAATCACCCAGTTACATTGTGACGTTTGGTAGCACACAAAGTGTTCCTCCGGTAAACGGGAGTTGCATAATCTCACAGTCATAGGAACATGTATAAGTCATGAAGAAAGCAATAGCAACAAACTAAACGATCAAGTGCTATGCTAACGGAATGGGTCAAGTCAATCACATCATTCTCCTAATGATGTGATCCCGTTAATCAAATGACAACTCATGTCTATCGCTAGGAAACTTAACCATCTTTGATTCAACGAGCTAGTCAAGTAGAGGCATACTAGTGACACTCTGTTTGTCTATGTATTCACACATGTATTATGTTTCCGGTTAATACAATTCTAGCATGAATAATAAACATTTATCATGATATAAGGAAATAAATAATAACTTTATTATTGCCTCTAGGGCATATTTCCTTCAGTGAGAAGCTCTAGTTTGTGAGAAGCATATACCCAAACCTGCCCCAAATGGGACAAAATTTGTACCACGGCATGTTGATGCCCTTCCATGATAGCATGCCAAGTTTCATGAATTTCAGACAAGTTTTGGATTTACTAGAATTTAAAAACCAGGCATCTCAATGTTTTGCCGGCAATCAATGGTGCCCTGGTGTTTGAAATTCATTCCCATTTCTTGCATGGGACCTAAGCATGCACCCAAGGACAAAGATTTGATTTTTCAAAGAATTTATATGCACTGGAGCATGTGCATGTAGTTCAAATTTGAATTATGCACATAAATGCATTGAAAACTCACTTAATGCATAAAAATATCCAAACGAACCCTGAATAATTCCAATTCTTATATGATCACTGCAGATAAAAGGTCTAGCAATTCAAACACCATCCATGGCCGCTGTGACCCCATTATGTAATTCAAATCAAGACGAAAAATCAAGTAGATCCCACACAGTTTATTATAACTGACCATGTGAGATGCAGCACAAAATATCTTCAGACCGTGTCTGAATAAGGGACCGTGTCTGATGACACTTTGCGCACCAGTTTTTTGGCTGAAGCGATTCCAAATTTTCGGCTTTCGCAGAAATATATACCTCCCCGCCCCCTCCCCCTTACCAAAAGCCACAGTTCCCCCTCTTTCCGCCTTCCTTTCCAAGTTGAAACCTTCACTCCTTGCTTGTAGCGCCGCCGCCTCCTCGCCGGCGACCTTCCTTCATGTTGCTTGGCCTCGCCTATCCAGGCAGGTAATCCACACCCGACCCCCATCCTCCTCCTCCTTCCACATCCCACATGCCCCGGCCGCCGGTGCGAGTGCGACACCTTCCACCCAAATCACCGACCCCTCCACCAAATAAGCACAGGCCTAAGCCTTAGTGCACGCAGTATAGCCAGGACCTCAAGAAGCATTTGGCAATGGAGAAGGAAATCATGGCCGCACGCGCGGATGAGGTCGCGATGGCTGCCATTTGTGCCGACCCCCAGATCTTGGAGGAGCACCTCGCCGTGGAGGCCACCATTGATGCCTCGCGCACCGACGCCGGGACGCGGTTGGCTTCTTTAAACGACAGTTTGTGGCATTTTCTCGAGGCCATCGTCAGTGCCTTCGACAAAGACTATGAGGTGTTTTCTCAGCGTGCACATGCTTACCTCATCTCGAGAGCCAGAAGGTTGGTGCCCGGAGTGGCTCAGGCAACTCACCACTACAACGAGGGCACCCACGATGTGGTGGCCTCGCCCTCTTCCATGTCCAAGGAGCCAATCGTCATCGATATCTCCGACAATGAGGAGTAGCTTGTCTTATTAGCTCAATATAAGGACCCACGTTCAATTCCCTAGCTACTGCCTTTCCTTAAGAAATTCTAGTGAATTGTGCTATCTACTTTCACCATGCAATCTTCTGCTATAGTGTATATGTTCTATATGTCGTGCAATGTGGTGTTCAATTAACTGCTTGGTTCAATTCTGCAAATGTGATGTTCAATTCTTTAGGGTGCAATATTTCCAAGTTGTTAAGCATGCTTGGTTTGGTTAACTATCTGATCCTCTATTAGGAGTATGTTATATTGTTCAATTGGTGTTTACTTAACTGCTTGGTTCATTTTTTGTGGCTTGGTTCACTTGTTGTGGTGTTTAGATAACTTCTTGGCTCAATTCTACAATGCGATGTTCAATTGTTGTGGCTGCATTTTGTTATTGTATACCATGTGAGGAATAAATTGAATTTGTTTGTACTAAATACATGAGAAACAAATACAATTTCTATATTTCCAAGTTGTTAAGCATGCTTGGTTTGGTTAACTGTCTGATCTTCTATTAGGAGTATGTTATATTGTGCAATGTGGCGCTCAGTTAACATTTGGTTCATTTGTTGTGGTGTTTAGTTAACTTCTTGGTTCAATTCTGCAATGCGATGTTCAATTGTTGTGGCTGCATTCTCTTATTGTATACCATGTGAGGAATAAATCAAATTTGGCTGTACTAAATACATGAGAAAGAAATACAATTGCTATATTTCCAAGTTGTTAAGCATGCTTGGTTTGGTTAACTGTCTGATCTTCTATTAGGAGTATGTTATATTGTGCAATGTGGTGCTAAGTTAACGTTTAGTTCATTTGTAGTGGTGTTTAGTTAACTGCTTGGTTCAATTCTGCAATGCGATGTTCAATTGTTGTGGCTGCATTCTGTTATTGTATACCATGTGAGGAATAAATCGAATTTGGCTGCACTTAATACATGAGAAACATATACAAGTGCTATATTTCCTAGTTCTTAATCATGCTTGGTTTGGATAAATGGGTTTTCCATGTGGCTTGAATTAAGCTGATGAATCTGCAATGTGCTTATTTATCATCAACATATTTTACTGATAGCATGCGAACCCTTACTTAACCTGATGACTAACTACCTTATATGTGTTGCAGGGAAACAATGGGAAGCACTGAGGTTTACAAGATGCTACTAACTATTATACCTTGCCTTTTTGTATTCCTTTGCCCCATTTCCAATATAGAGAAGATATTTATGCACATCCTTGTTTTCAGGCTTCACTGATGATTACCTCTCAAACCACCTTTGTGGTCAGGAGGCGAGGAAAGTTTTCATACAACACCGATGGTTCAATATTGAAGTGTTCCTGAAGAGGTCGAAGGATGGATGATCAATCATCCACAGGCACTTGCCTAAAGTTGCAAAGACCTTCAACATGAATGAAGGCTCAATATTTGCCTTCCGCTTCGGCAGTTTTTCAGATGAGATGCATCTCTCTATGTACCATCTATGATGCTAATTTCGAAAGGTTCTAGATGTTGCAAGTGAAACTTGCTGCTGGTGCAGTTGTGTAATGGGGTAGCTGAGTGCTGAAGCTATATCATGTTGTACTCTGATGTATTTCAATTATGAAATACTGCTTCCTTAATATGGAAATGGAATATATTATGTGCTTAATATGAATTTCAATTAGATTAGTAAATGGATTATTAATAATAGGGCAATTAGCCTGCTAATTGGCCAATTAGCTTGCTAATTGGGTTTTCCTATTGCAAACGGTTAATGAGAAACCACCATGGGCGATGACCTCACGCAACACACACAGTTTCTAGGAATAGACTGTGTTGGATCAATGAGCAATCACACACGACATTCTCATCAAAACTGTTTGCGTTACGCCACCTTGCACAAACGTTTTCCTTGTAGTGACTGTGTGGGATGTATATACGAACAGAAACGTTTAGTGGTGACTGACTGCGTGGGACGTACTTACGACCGGAAAGGATTTCGCCTGTATAATTATATTTTTTAGCACTACTGTATGTATTTCTGTATTTGAGTGCTCGCGGTCGCACATGACCTCATTTTGTCGAGCGTGTGTGCCAGGAGGGCATATCCCCAACGGCTTCTGGGTCATGTGGGAAGGACCCCCCCCCTATCGCTCACACTCACTTGGCGACGGTTCCGAATGCCGTCGTGAAAAGGGGTTAAAAACAGTTTGTTTAGGACAGGCGCGCACCAGTGACACCATGCCAAGTTTCATTATTTCCAGGCGAGTTTTGGATTTACATGAATTTTAAAACCAAGTTTCTCGATGTTCTCGGCGGAGTCATGACGCCAAGATGTTTGAATTTGATTCCCATTTATTGCATGGTACCTAGAAATTCACCCAAGGACACACATGTGATTTTTTAACCAACTTTGGTGCACCGGAGCATGTGCTTGCAGTTCAAATTTGGATTATGCACATTAAATGTCCAAAAACTCAATTAATGTATAAAAAAGGCCAAACGAACCTGAAATAATTCCAAAATTTAACAACACACTCATATAGTTCTATGTTGCCTCTGTAAAGAAAATCAGGGGGAGGCAGTGTATATCGTTTCGCACACAAAGGCGACATGTTCCCTCTCAGAACCACGAGGCTTGTGGAGAGAATCTCCGGTTTTGCAAGAAGCTTATACCAAAACTTGTCCCAATTCAGCCAAAAAATATAATATGAAAATAGGGTTTAGATTATCCCGAACATCTTGCTACCTAGACCAATGTACTCTGATTTGAATTCAACATAAAATGGATACAAAAATATTTGAATTGGAGATCGTATGGTACATGTAGTTCATAGTGAAATATGATTACTGCTATATGCATGTTTTTTCTTTTCAAGATAATATTTAAATTATTGTATAACTTGACAACAATCATATTCAAATAAGGAAAATTGATGCTAATTTAGTCCATATGGTAGACAACAATATATATGTTCATAGGGTGGAGTAAAATGTTCATATATGATGGAAGATCAAAATGTAGGACTACATCCATTATAAACTGCAAGGTCACCTAACGATATATCCAAATTCAACATAACGTGGATTGAAAAATTGAAATTCGAGATCCTGGCATCTGTAATCATATAAAAAGGGACATGACTCTTTCTTTTGGTGGGAATTGATTTGTTTTTTGTTGTTGTTGAGGGAAGTGCCAATCGATTTGGTACTGTACAGGGTAATCTTGTTCTCCTGATTTTTTTTACATTTTTCTTCTAGTTTTTTCAATGACATCTCTAGCAATATAGTAAAAGTGGACATGACTCTCAGGTGTCTTGTATCAATTGTTTTTTTGTACAAGTTAAGTTTGTTCTGCCGAACAAGGAATTCGCGCCTTGTTATCCTGAAATTTTCAAGCTCGAATATCTTTTGTCTCATCTGATTTGAAACTCCCGCCTCTTCAACCCGCTCCGCGCCTTGTTATCCTGAAACTTCAACCCACGCAAAAGCTCCCTCCTCATCCGAAATCGGTTCCGCAGCCCAGACACGCGAAATCCCCCTTCTACCCCTCAGCCGGAAATGCCGGCTCGACGTCGCGGTGTCAAAACCGGTGGGGGTACGCTAGTAACTTACCCTAAATTTTGGACAAGCGCGTACCTAAGCCATGGCTCCCCGTACCTTCCCCTTCGTTCCCCCCATTCGTACATCGAGGCCGCCAAAACCCGCGAAACCCCACGCTCCTCCGTCGGCCTCCCGACCGCCGCCCAGCCGGAGACTCTTCCCCGACGACGGCATCCACCGCAACATCTCGCGGTCCCTCATCGACTGCATCGGATGAGGATCTGTCGTCGATCTCGTCGTCCCGCTGGATCAGCCGCCCCGTCCTCCACCTCCAAGGAGCTGCCCCTACGTTCTCCTCGTCTATCGTGCCACCTCCATCCCCACACTGCCGTCTTGACTTGCCCCATCGGAACCGCATCACCCTCACCAATTCCTCCGATGAAGCCGAGGTCTACTCGGCGCCACCAAGGAGGTTCAGCACTCACCGCTACATTTTATCTTTTATTCGATCTCATGGGGCTGCTGGTGGTCGATATTGAGCAGCCATGGTGGGTCTCCATCGACGGGGCCGTCGCCGGCCACTTCATCCATGGCGTCTCTCCCCCATGTCGTTGCTTCCTCGGCGGTGACTTCCACACTGGCACTAGCTGCAGCTGCTCCGGCTCTCGCTCGTGCTGCTACTATTGCTGCTGCTCTAGCTCTCGCTCGTGTTGCGGCTCTTTTCTTGTTGCCGGTCGCACTACTTCACTGCTCTTGCTTTCGTTCATGCTGCTACTCTTCTCTGCTATTGATGTCGGTCGCGCTGCTGCTCCGCTCATGCTCTCATTCATGCTACTGCTTTGCTCTGGCTCTCGCTCGCGCTGCTGCTGCTGCACAACCTGCGGCAGCTACAGGACTTGCTGCTTTAGCACTCGCTCATGGTGCTGCTGCATGGCTTGCTCTCTACTAGTGCGTTCCTTGCTAGAGTGTCTGCTGATTTAGATCACTGCTTCTCTGCTACTAGTGCTTGAACGCCCTAAACATCTATTGCAATGCTCTGCTACTAGTTCAATCAGTTTCGACAGTAAAATTCAGTTTCGACTGTAAAGTTCAGTTTCTTCAGTTAAGTTCAGAGTGAACAGAATTTACAGCCTTTGTCGGAGCGGCCATGGCGCGACTGATGTGTTTTACATCTAGCACTTTTTGGTGATGTATTTTACATCATCTATTTCAGATGATATTAGAGTCCTAGTTCAGATTAACGTTATCTGTCTTGTCATGCTTCAGCCTTGCTGCCGTACACCTCATCAAAGCTGCTCCAACGACGGAACCGTCCATCACAGCGGAGCAGTACTCTCGGCGCCGTTTCCTAAGGCCTCAGATCTTCTTCCTCGCCTCCGACAGTCACACCAACATCACCATCCTCCACGTCCAACCCAATGATGTTGAGGTCGACAAGGCTATGCCAAAGAGGTTGTACACTTGTTGCATCACTTTGTTACTCTGCATTCATGTCGATCCCTCAGGGATCCTTTGCTGTGGAACTACTATGGTACTACTATTCGTGCATTTGGTTAGAAGGAATGCAACAAAGAAAAACTGGAGGATTTTTTTCCTTTGGTGTCTCTTTCAAAGAAAAAAGGTAGGAATTTTAATATCCGCTTGGGCATCCTTTCCAAATTAATATGCATGAAGAACAGGACTAATTGCATTACTGGCATGATAAGATTCTTATGTTTTTCATTTTCACATGGTTTGACTTTAATTTGACCATGTTTCTCCATTCTTGTGTTCTTCCAATTCATGTGAACCAAACACCCAGGTTGACAGAAATCCTATGTTTCCAAATGCTCTGTTTGGCACGTGCATTCCTATCCTATTCCTGTGTTTTTCCTATCCCTGCATTTATAGAATCCTCCAATTCTAAGGAGCCCTTATAGATTTACTTCATTTTCAAATAGGCGTCAAAGAAAACTCTGTGTGTTATGTCCTGCTCCTGCCATGCCATCATCCACCCCACCCGAGGTGCACCATCGACAGAAGCGTTCACTACAGCAGAGATTCCCCCTGCAGACTTTCTTTCGCCACCTCAGATCATCTTCCCCATTGCCGGTAGCCACGCCAACTGCATTACCATCGTCGACTGAGCAAATGAAACTGAGGACTACACAGATCCGGAAGAGAGGTCGCAGCCTTTTGTGTTTGCTTACATTATACATCAGTTATTATTACCTGCTACTTTATCGTTCAAACTTGAGTTTTAAAATGCCCGTGGGTCTCATATCGAGGCAGTAATGAATATTATCTGTCTACTATCTGGTTCATCTGGGGTCTTCTATGTGGTTCATGTTGGGTGGGCAAGAAACAGTAGATGATCCATTCTCTATCTTTTTAAAACTGAAGCTATAATCTACCTGCTATCATTAGTTTTGGATCTATCGACTCGTTTGCTACCATCAATCTTGATTTCTGCATGCACCCCTTAGGCCTTACAAAATCTAACTATTTTTTTATTATGCATGTCAGTTATTGTACACAATCGTACTGAACATGTATAGAAAAAGAGAAGACCGTTGCGTGGGAATATAATGTCATGTAGACGCTGCTCCATGGTGGGCGAAGTGGGCCCCCTCTCCCGCCATTCCGGATTGTATTCCAAAGGAAGATAACTGTTCAGATGGTGATTCAGAGGGAGCCGACCACTCCTATTTAACACCTAAGGTGTTTGCTCTAACCTGGCATGCTGATGTTGGTCATATCATGCATATGGTGCCTCGCATTTCTTACATTATACATCTTATATGTCATCAGCTTAGTTTAGATTTGCTTTATGTGAATGCCACCTATTTGGTTTCTATATCATACTCCCACCATTCCTAAATATTTGTATTTTTAGAGATTTCAACAAGTGACTACATACGCAAAATGAGTGAATCTACACTCTAAAATATGTCTATATACATCCGTATGTGGTAGTCCATTTGAAATCTCTAAAAAGACAAATATTCAGGAACGGAGGGAGTATATGGGAATTATGCAATGCCATCTTCATTAGCCATGCATCATATACGTGAATCATGCAATGCCATCCTGTTTAGCCAGTCATCGTATATGTGAATTGTATCGTGCCATATTTTTTCATAATGTATTCCGTTTGTCAACAATGTTTATACATTCATCTACTCTTCCTATGCATCATCCATTTGAGTCGGTCATGGGAAAATCTAGAGTGAAAACCAGGTCTTTTGAGCAGTCAGTGCTACCTGTCAACGCATATTTCTTGCTGGTTACAGATAGCTCCTCACAGGAGGATTCAGAGACAGATGACCAGTCGTATCCTCCCCTCGAGGTGCATGCTCTAACTTGGCAGGGTTATATTTCTCATATCATGCATATGGTGTCTTGCATTGCCATGCCATCTGCTTAGATTAGACATGCTTTGTGTGAATGCATCCTGTTTGCTTTCTATATCAGATATGTGAATTATGCAATGCCATGCTTTTCAGCCAGTTATCATATATGTGAATTATGCACCGCCATGTAGCCAGGCATCATATATGTGAATTATCTCATGCCATCTTTTTTTTCACTACATATTCCATTTGTCGACAATCTATGTATATTGAACTACTCTTCATGTGTATCAGCCATTTGAGCCGGTTATGGGAAAATCAGGAGTGAAAACAAGGTCTTCAGAGCAGGCAATGGTACCTGTTGAAGCATATATCTCGATGGTTACAAGGAGCTCCTCCTCCGAGGATTCAGAGACAGATGACCAATCCTATATCCCACCTTAGGTGTATGCTCTAAGTTGCGTTGTTTATATTTCTCATATCATGCATATGGTGTCTTACATTGCTTAGTTTGATATCATATGCACAATATTGAATTCCATCTGCTTAGTTTAGAGATCATACATGCGAGTGCCAGAAGCTTAGTATATGAATCAATTATGTCAATTGTATCATGCCATCATGTATACTTAGACAACATGTATGTGAATTATTTCATCCCAACCTATTCTAGAAAGACATCATATAGTTTTGTCATGTCATCCTGTTTAGATACTCATCATATGTTGAATTATGCCATTATATCATGTTAAGTTATCGATCATATATCTGAAACTATGTCATGCTATCCTGTTTAGTTAGGCATCATATATGTGAAATTGTGTCATGCTATCCTGTTTGGTTAGACAACATACATGTGAATTACCACATCTATCTATCATACAATGTCTGTACATTCAATTTCTTTTCTTGTTTTATCAGCCATTTGAATTGGAGGGGGTGATGGAAGTATCTAAGGGAGCAAAAGTCTGTTCTTCACAAAAGAAGGTGCTACCCGTCGATACGGATAGAACCATGGTTGTACTAGCCCACAAAATAGCCCCACCACACATAATCGAGACTCTTCCAGATTGCACACTTACATTGTTGGGTAGAGAACCAGCTACAACCCATCTAACCCCAACCCCAGCGGATAGTAACCCACTTCTAGTTGACAAAGCACCATGTCCACCACAGAGTACCCCCACACGAGCAGTTTCAAAAGAAACTACAGTGCCCAAAGCACGAAGACCACCAAAGCGAACCCAAACTCCATGTTCAAAGCAGAAGAGCAACTATTCTCAGGTCAGATTCCATAGCTATGGTCCATACTCCTTTGCTGTTGCATCACTATATTTACTCATACCAACTACTTTCGAATTTGAAGGATCCAATTGAAACTCCAGTGGCGCAACAGGTATGTTTTAAACGTATTTCTTTAACTGGATTGATGTTCTAACTTCTTGCTCTATGTTGATTTTAGTTTTAGTTGTATAAACATTTATGTTCTCATGTGATGCACATTACAAGTGTTGCCAATGCTGTGTAGTTTCTCACACTTATATTCTGTCTATGCTATTGTGTCTTAAATATATATGAGTTGAGCTGTGTCTCTATCTTGATTTGGCAACATAAACTAGAATGATATGGGCAATACAGTGACCATATTACATAGATATATGTTTGTTTCATGTTGTTATCCTGTCCACCTTACTACTAAACTAGTTTACCAAAATGAGTTTTGTATACTACATGCTAAACATGCGATGTGTCTGCTTGTTTATCTTGTAGTATGCAAACATAATATTGGAGAAGAGCACCCCACTATGCAATGGTAGAGAAATTAATGCAAATAAGGTTCAAGATAGTGAGACAGCCCTGTTGGTCTCCAAGAAAGGTGATAAAAACGATCTTGTAGACAGTGAGAAAACCCCACAGTCCTGCGTTGATGTAGTGTTCGAGATACTGGCCAATACCGCTGGCACAAGCTCTTCGAACTCGCTACCTGAATCACTTCGGCTTCTTCAGTCTCAGCTACAAGCTGAAAGGCTTTAGTCAGTTGTGCTGCGACAAGAAGCCGAAGGACTGAGGAAGTCCCTACAGAATTCAGATGCATACTTTCTTATGCAACAGCAAGTGCTGGAGGATTTAAGCGCCAAACAAGAGAAACTTAATAAGCTTGCTAAGCATCTTGCCAGCATTATGGGTACCTAGAATATTGTTTCCTGAGCTTTTCTTAAGTGGTTTCAGTTCTGGACTTCTTTTGTTGCGACGTTTATTTGCACTGGTCGCCAAGTTTGACAACCGGTGTGTATGATATGCGGCTTTGTTCCCTATATTTGCACTGGTGGCGAACTTTGATGCCCAGTGGATGTAATATGTGTAATAGTTGTGATAGCCTAGCGTAAGTTGCTTGCTTATTTATTTCCTTGTTGTCTTGTTTATTTTTTTGCTTGTAGTCAGTGCAGTTCTTTTTCCGCGGTTTGCTAGTGGCCGCAATAACCATTTTTTTAAAAACTAGTCCACAATAACCATGGGCTACATATTTACTGCAGTTACCATGGGCCTCCTACGGGTTGTAGAAACAATGGGCCTTCTAAGGGCCATAGAAACGATGGGCCTTCTACGGGTCGTAGTATCAATGGGCCTTCTAGGAACCGTTTGATCGATCGGCCAAACATGGGCCAATAACAGACCGCATTGTGGGCCGTAAACGGGCTATATTTGGAATCGTCCATTCATGGGCCGACCATAACGGGCCGTTGTTAATCTGCCGTATTTGATGACGCTACGAAAATGGCCCAACGGATTAACGCGCCGCAAACGGGCTGATTGTATACACGGGCTGAATTTGGCCCACAAGCAGAAAAGGCCAGTAACGGGCCGTAAGTAACCGAATGCTGGCAATAAGCCCAAGAATAAATGGGCCCTTAGAAGGCTGAAAGATAACACGGGTTGGAAACGGCCCAATGGAATAATGGGTTGTTGATGGGTATAAAGCGGTACACTGTTCATTGCGGGCTAGATTCACCATGGGCCGTTAATGGGCCAATAGTTGCAAATGGTCTCGTATGGGCCGAAAGACATCATGGGCCATACATGGGCCGGAAGTTACAACAGGCTGGAATCATATTGGACGGCCCAGATGAAGCTACCGGGCTTAATTCTGGTAGGCCGTAATGGGCCGTGAGTTAGCGGGCCGTAAATGGGCTATATACGAACAGGCCATTAACAGGCTTTCCGTGGGTCGGCCCGTTACCGTTTGACCAAGTCAAACGGGCCAGCCTTTTCACCGAAATAGGCCTCTGTTGGGCCATTCCACGTGACGGCGTATCATAGGCGCCTCCTGACAATGAATGGATGACATCTGTCCCAACGGGGAGCCAACACGTGTTTCCTCTGGCCAATGACAATTTACACGTGGAAAATCCTCATTGGTCCAGGCTATTAACGGGTTTTCGGATCCAAAACCGGACCCGATAGCTTAACAGCGACCCGTTATGGTGGATGCCACATGTCGGTCACCCTTGATGAAAGCACTTCTATGACGCGCAATTTATCATCATGGAAAAGGACACTTCCATGATGATAATCTTAGTAATGTCATGGAACACTTCTACGACAGCACAGGTATGACTATCTTCATTCTATCATAAAATCATCATGGATGTACATGCATGACAGAACACGTGACCTACTGTGACAAACATGTATCATCACGGAAGTGTATTTTTTTGTAGTGGAACCATATGAGCATGATGAAACTATCTTGACAACAATTCCCATGTGTCCTTGGTAGCATTTGATTTAGATAAGAGTTCGTCCAGGCTTGTCCTTTGCTAGAAAAAGGATTGGGCCACCTTGCCGCACCTTGTTTAATTATGTTACTTGTTACCCGTTACGAATTATCTCTCATACAACTATTTGTCACCGATAATTTCAGTGCTTGCAAAGAATACCTTGCTAAAAACCGCTTGTCATTTCCTTTTGCTCCTTGTTGGGTTCGACACTCTTACCTAACGAAAGGACGACGATAGATCCCCTGTACTTATGGGTCATCAAGACTCTTTTCTGGCACCGTTGCCGGGGAGTGAAGCGCCTTTGGTAAGTGGAATTTGGCAAGGAAACATTTATATAGTGTGCTGAAATTTACTGTCACTTGTTACTATGGAAACTAATTCTTTCAGGGGCTTGTTCGGGGTATCTTCACCTTGACCAAAAGAGAAAAGAGTTTCTCCTCAACCCATTGTGCCTACGTAAAATATTTATTATGAAGTTCCTTCGGGTATGATAGAGAAACTGCTAGCTAATCCTTATGCGGGAGATAGAACATTACATCCTGATATGCACCTAATCTATGTGGATGAAGTTTGTGGATTATTTAAGCTTGCAGGTTTTGCCGAGGATGTTGTCAAGAAGAAGGTCTTCCCTTTATCTTTGATGGGAAAGGCATTGACATGGTATAGGCTATGTGATGATATTGGATCTTGGAACTACAACCGATTGAAATTGGAATTTCATCAGAAGTTTTATCCTATGCATCTGGTTCATCATGATCGGAATTATATATATATATAATTTTTGGCCTCATGAAGGAGAAAGTATGGCTCAAGATTGGGGGAGGCTTAAGTCAATGTTATATTAATGCCCCAATCATGAGCTCTCGAGAGACATTATTATTCAGAATTTTTATGCTCGGCTTTCTCATAATTATCGATCCATGCTCGATACTTCTTGTACTGGTTCTTTTATGAAGAAGGATATTGAATTCAAATTGGATTTATTGGAAAGAATTAAATGTAACTCTGAAGATTGGGAACTCGACGAACGTAATGAGTCAGGTATAAACCTTAAGTTTGATTGTGTTAAATCTTTTATGGATACCGATTTTCGTGATTTTAACACTAAATATGGACTTGACTTTGAGATCGTAGCTTCTTTATGTGAATAATTTGCTACTCATGTTGATCTCCCTAAGGAGAAGTGGTTTAAATATCGTCCTCGCATTGAAGTGAAAGTAGTAGAACCTATTAAAGTTGAAGAATATACTATTACTTATAATGTTGATCCTATTGTTCCTCCTGCTTATACTGAGAAACCGCCTTTTCCTGTTAGAATAAAGGATCATGCTAAAGCTTCAACTATGGTTCGTAAGAGTTATACTAGAACACCTACACCCCCTGAGAAAATTAAAGTTGAACCTAGTATTGCTATGGTTGAAGATCTCTTGGTTGATAATATTGATGGGCATGTTATTTATTTCTGTGATGAACGTGCTAGGATTGCTAAACCTGATATTAAAGATAACCATAGACCTATTTGTTGCCATGCCTATTGTTTCCGTTAAAATAGGAGATCATTGTTATCATGGCTTATGTGATGTGGGTGCTAGTGTGAGTGCAATTCCTTATATCTTATACCAAGAAATTATGAATGATATTGCACCTGCTAAGATAGAAGATATTGATGTTACTATTAAGCTTGCCAATAGAGATACTACATCACCAATTGGGATTGTTAGAGATGTTGAAGTGTTGTGTGGGAAAATAAAATACCCTACTGATTTTCTTGTTCTTGCTGCCCCACAAGATGACTTTTGTCCCATTATATTTGGTAGACCTTTCTTGAATATTGTTAATTCTAAAATAGAATGCGAGAAAGATATTGTTACTCTCGGTTTAGGGGATATGTCTCATGATTTTTATTTCTCTAAATTTCATAGACAACCACATCATAAAGAATTGCCTAGTAAGGGTGAAATTATTGGTCTTCCTTCTATTGTCGTACCTCCTACTGATCCTTTAGAACAATATTTGCTTGACCATGAAAATGATATGTTTATGAATGAAAGAAGGGAAATAGATGAAATATTCTTTAATCAAGGGCCTGTTTTGAAACACAATTTGCCTGTTGAAATCCTTGGGGATCCTCCTCCACCCAAAGGTGATCCCTGAAGGAAATATGCCCTAGAGGCAATAATAAAGTTGTTATTTATATTTCCTTATATCAGGATAAATGTTTATTATTCATGCTAGAATTGTATTAACCGGAAACTTACTACATGTGTGAATACATAGACAAACAGAGTGTCCCTAGTATGCCTCTACTTGACAAGCTCGTTAATCAAAGATGGTTAAGTTTTCTAGCCATGGACATGTGTTGTCATTTGATGAACATGGTCCAATCATTAGAGAATGATGTGCTGGACATGACCCATCTGTTAGCTTAGCACTATGATCGTTTAATTTATTGCTATTGATTTCTTCATGACTTATACTTGTTCCTGTGACTATGAGATTATGCAACTCCCGAATACCGGAGGAACACTCAGTGTGCCATCAAAAGCCACAACATAACTGGGTGATTATAAAGATGCTATACAGGTGTCTCTGATTGTGTTTGTTCAGTTAGCATAGATCGAGCTTAGGATTTGTTACTCCATGTTTCGGAGAGGTATCTTTGGGCCCTCTCAGTAATGCACATCACTATGAGCCTTGCAAGCAATGTGTCTAATGAGTTAGCCATGTGATTATGCATTACGAAACGAGTAAAGAGACTTGCCGGTAACGAGATTGAACTAGGTATGATGATACCAACGATCGAATCTCGGGCAAGTAACCTACCGATGACAAAGGGAACAACATATGTTGTTATGCGGTTTGACCGATAAAGATCTTTGTAGAATATGTAGGAGCCAATAAAAGCATCTAGGTTCCGCTATTGGTTATTGACCGGAGATGTGTCTCGATCATGTCTACATAGTTCTTGAACCCGTGGAGTCCACACGCTTAACGTTCGATGACGATTTGTATTATGAGTTATGTGATTTGATGTACCGAAGATTGTTCAGAGTCCCGGATGAGATCACGGACATGACGAGGAGTCTTGAAATGGTCGAGACATAAAGATTGATACATTGGAAGGTTACATTCGGACACCGGAAGTGTTCCGGGTGGTTTCGGATAAAACCAGAGTGCCGGAGGGGTTACCGGAGCCCCTCAGGGAAGTAATGGGCCTTAGTGGTACTTAGGGGAGAGAGAGGGCAGCAGCCAGGAGGTGGCACCCCCCCAAGGGGAGTCCTAATAGGACTAGGGGAGGGGGCACGGCCCCTCTTTCCCTCTCCCTCTCCCTCTCCCTCTCCTTCCTTCTTCTCCTACTTCGACTAGGAAAGGGGGGACCGATTCCTACTTGGAGTAGGATTCCCCACGGCCCCTTGGGCGCACCCCTTCTGGCCGGCCGGGCTCCTCCTCCCCTCCTTTATATACAAGGGAGGGGCACCCCATAGACATACAAGTTGATCTTTAGCCATGTGCGGTGCCCCCCTCCATAGTTTTACACCTCGGTCATATTGTCGTAGTGCTTAGGCGAAGCCCTGCGTCGGTAACTTCATCATCACCGTCAACACGCTGTCATGCTGACGGAACTCACCCTCGGCCTCAGCTGGATCAAGAGTGCGAGGGATGTCACCGAGCTGAACGTGTGCGGATCGCGGAGGTGCCGTGCGTTCGGTACTTGATCGGTTGGATCGCGAAGACGTTCGGCTACATCAACCGCGTTACTAAACGCTTCCGCTTTCGGTCTACGAGGGTACAGATACACACTCTCCCCCTCTCGTTGCTATGCATCTCCTAGATAGATCTTGCGTGATCGTAGGAATTTTTTTGAAATACTGCGTTCCCCAACAGTGGCATCCGAGCCAGGTCTATGCGTAGATGTTATATGCACGAGTAGAACACAAAGAGTAGCGGGCGATAATAGTCATACTGCTTACCAGAATGTCATACTTTGATTCGGTGGTATTGTTGGATCAAGCGGCCCAGACCGACATTACATGACCGCGTTCATGAGACTAGTTCTACCGACGTGCTTCACACATAGGTGGCTAGTGGGTGTCTATTTCTCCAGCTTTAGTTGAATCGAGTTTGACTACGCCTGGTCCTTGTTGAAGGTTAAAATAGCACACTTGACAAAAAATTGTTGTGGTTTTTGATGCATAGGTAAGAACTGTTCTTGCTAAGCCCGTAGCAGCCACGTAAAACTTGCAACAACTAAGTAGAGGACGTCTAACTTGTTTTTGCAGGGCATGTTGTGATGTGATATGGTCAAGACGTGATTATATAAATTGTTGTATGAGATGATCATGTTTTGTAACAAAGTTATCGGCAACTAGCAGGAGCCATATGGTTGTTGCTTTATTGTATGAAATGCAATCGCCATGTAATTGCTTTACTTTATCACTAAGCGGTAGCGATAGTCGTAGAAGCAATAGTTGGCGAGACGACAACGATGCTATGATGGAGATTAAGGTGTCAAGCCGGTGACGATGGTGATCATGACAGTGCTTTGGAGATGGAGATCAAAGGCACAAGATAATGATGGCCATATCATATCACTTATATTGATTGCATGTGATGTTTATCTTTTATGCATCTTATTTTGCTTAGTACGGCGGTAGCATTATAAGATGACCTTTCGCTAAATTTCAAGGTATAAGTGTTCTCCCTGAGTATGCACCGTTGCTACAGTTCGTTGTGCCGAGACACCACGTGATGATCGGGTGGGATAAGCTCTACGTTCACATACAATGGGTGCAAGCCAGTTTTGCACAAGCAGAATACCGTGGTTAAACTTGACGAGCCTAGCATATGCAGATATGGCCTCGGAACACTGAGACCAAAAGGTCAAGCGTGAATCATATAGTAGATATGATCAACATAGTGATGTTCACCATGGAAAACTTCTCCATCTCATGTGATGATCGGACATGGTTTAGTTGATATGGATCACGTGATCATTTAGATGACTAGAGGGATGTCTATCTAAGTGGGAGTTCTTAAGTAGCATGATTAATTGAACTTTAAATTATCATGAACTTAGTACCTGATAGTTTTTGCATGTCTATGTTGTTGTAGATAAATGGCATGTGCTACTGTTCCTTTGAATATTAATGCGTTCCTAGAGAAAGCTAATTTGAAATATGATGGTAGAAACTACACGGACTGGGTCCATAACTTGAGGATTATCCTCATTGCTGCACGGAAGAATTACGTCCTGGAAGCACCGCTAGGTGCAAAGCCCGTGATGCGTCCATTTTGCATCATGCTTTTATATCGATATTTATTGCATTATGGGCTGTTATTACACATTATGTCACAATACTTATGCCATTTCTCTTTTATTTTACAAGGTTTACATGAAGTGTTGATGCTAGTTGGTTTATTCGGTGGAAGATTATATGTTCAGATCCTTTATGAACATTAATACCCCTCTGATTATGAACATGAATATGATTTGTGAGTAGTTACATTTGTTCCTGAGGACATGGGAGAAGTCTTGTTATAAGTAGTCATGTGAATTTGGTATTCATTCGATATTTTGATGAGATGTATGTTGTCTTTCCTCTAGTGGTGTTATGTGAACGTCGACTACATGACACATCAGCATTGTTTGGGCCTAGAGGAAGGCATTGGGAATTAATAAGTAGATGATGGGTTGCTAGAGTGATAGAAGCTTAAACCCTAGTTTATGCGTTGCTTCGCAAGGGGCTGATTTGGATCCATAAGTTTCATGCTATGGTTAGGTTTACCTTAATTCTTCTTTCATAGTGGGATGCTTGTCCAAGTAAAGGCAGTACTCAAGCACCAGTCCACCCACATATCAAATTATCAAAGTAACGAATGCGAATCATATGATCATGATGAAAACTAGCTTGACGATAATTCCCATGTGTTCTCGGGAGCGCTTTCCTTTAAATAAGAGTTCGTCCAAGCTTGTCCTTTGCTACAAAAAGGATTGGGCCACCTTGCTACACCTTGTTTACTTTTGTTACTTGTTACCCATATGAATTACCTTATTACAAAACTATTTGTTACCGATAATTTCAGTGCTTGTAGAGATTACCTTACTGAAAACTGCTTGTCATTTCCTTCTGCTCCTCGTTGGGTTTGACACTCTTACTTATCGAAAGAACTACGATAGATCCCCTATACTTGTGGGTCATGAAGACTCTTTTCTGGCGCCGTTGCCGGGGAGTGAATCACCTTTGGTAGGTGGAATTTGGTAAGGAAAAATTTATATTGTGTGCTGAAATTTACTGTCACTTGTTACTATGGAAAATAATCCTTTAAGGGGCTTGTTCGGGGTATCTTCACCCCGACCAGTAGAGCAAAGAGTTGCTCCTCAACCTACCGAACCTACTGAAAATGTTTACTTTGAAATTCCTTCGGGTATGATAGAGAAACTGCTAGCTAATCCTTTTACAGGAGATGGAACATTACATCCCGATATGCACCTAATCTATGTGGATGAAGTTTGTGGATTATTTAAGCCTGCAGGTATGCCCGAGGATGTTGTCAATAAGAAGGTCTTCCCTTTATCTTTGAAGAGAAAGGCATTGACATGGTTTAGGCTATGTGATGATATTGGATCGTGGAACTACAACCGATTGAAATTGGAATTTCATTGGAAGTTTTATCCTATGCATCTAGTTCATCGTGATCATAATTATATATATATATATATATATTATTTTTGCCCTCGCGAAGGAGAGAGTATCGCTCAAGATTGGGGGAGGCTTAAGTCAATGTTATATTCATGCCCCAATCATGATCTCTCAAGAGAAATTATTATTCAAAAAAATTTATGCTCGGCTTTCTCTCAATTATAGCTCCATGCTCGATACTTCTTGTACTGGTTCTTTCATGCTGAAGACTATTGAATTCAGATGGGATATATTGGAAAGAACTAAACGCAACTATGAAGATTGGAAACTCGACGAAGGTAAGGAGTCGGGTATAACACCTAAGTTTGATTGTGTTAAATCTTTTATGGATACCGATGCTTTTCGTGAATACTAAATATGGACTTGACTCTGAGATATTAGCTTCTTCTTGTGAATCATTTGCTACTCATGTTGATCTCCCTGAGGAGAAGTGGTTTAAATATCATCCTCCCCCATTGAAGTAAAAGTAGTCGAACCTATTAAAGTTTAATAAACGACTGTCACTTATAATGTTGATCCTATTGTTCCTACCGCTTATATTGAGAAACCACCTTTCCCTGTTAGAATAAAGGATCATGCTAAAGCTTCAACTGTGGTTCGTAAGAGTAATGCTAGAACACCTACACCCTCTAAGAAAATTAAAGTTGAACCTAGTATTGCTATGGTTAAGGATCTCTTGGTCGATAATATTGATGTGCATGTTATTTACTTCTGTGAGGAAGCTGCTAGAATTGCTAGACCCGATACTAAAAATAAACATAGACCAGTTGTTGGCATGCCTGTTGTTTCTGTTAAAATAGGAGATCATTGTTATCATGGCATATGTGATATGGGTGCTAGTGTTAGTGCAATACATTATACTTTATATAAAGAAATTATGCATGATATTGCACCTGCTGAGATAGAAGATATTGACGTTACTGTTAAGCTTGCCAATAGAGATACTATTTCACCAGTTGGGATTGTTAGAGATGTTGAAGTCTTGTGTGGGAAAATTAAATATCCTACTCATTTTCTTGTTCTTGCTTCCCCACAAGATGACTTTTGTCCCATTATATTTCGTACAACCTTCCCCACAAGTTGACGTTACTGTTAAGCTTGCTAAGATAGACTACGAAACGGATATTTTTACTGTTGGTTTAGGGGATATGTCTCATGATTTTAATTTTGCTAAATTTCGTAGAAAACCCATGATAAATAATTGCCTAGTAAAGATGAAATTATTGGTCTTGCTTCTATTGCAGTGCCTCCTAATGGTCCTTTAGAACAATATTTGCTAGACAGTGAAAATGATATGCTTGTGAATGAAAGAAGGGAAATAGATGAAGTATTGTTTAAACAGGGACCTATTTTGAAACACAACTTGCCTATTGAAATTCTAGAGGATCCTCCTCCACCCTGACACTCTTTAATATGCTTATCTTGATGAAAAGAAGAAATATCCTGTTATTATTAGTGCTAACCTTTTAGAGCAGGAAGAAGAGAAATTATTGAAAACTCTGAAAAAGCACCGCGCTGCTATTGGATGTACTCTTAATGATCTTAAGGGCATTAGCCCCTCTCTATGCTAGCACAAAATAAAATTGGAGAAAGACGCTAAACCGGTTGTTGATCACCAACGACGGTTAAATCCTAAGATGAAAGAAGTGGTAAGAAATGAAATACCAAAGCTTCTGGAGGTAGGTATAATTTATCCTGTTGCTGATAGTCAGTGGGTAAGTCATGTCCATTGTGTCCCTATGAAGGGAGGTATTACTGTTGTTCCTAATGGTAAAGACGAATTGCTCCCACAAAGAATTGTTATAGGTTATAGAATGGTAATTGATTTCCTTAAATTAAATAAAGCTACTAGAAAGGATCATTACCCTTTACCTTTTATTGATCAAATGCTAGAAAGATTATACAAACATACACATTTTTGCTTTCTAGACGGTTATTCTGGTTTCTCTCAAATACCTATGTCGAAAGAGGATCAGGAAAAGACCACTTTTACTTGCCCTTTCGGTACCTTTGCTTATAGACATATGCATTTTGGTTTATGTAATGCACCTGCTACCTTTCAAAGATGTATGACTGCCATATTCTCTGACTTTTGTGAAAATATTTTTGAGGTTTTCATGGATGATTTCTCCGTCTATGGAACTTTTTTTGATGATTGCCTAAGCGACCTTGATCGACTTTTGCAGAGATGTGAAAAAACTAATCTTGTCTTGAATTGAGAGAAGTGCCACTTTATGGTTAATCAAGGTATTGTCTTGGGGCATAAAATTTCTGAAAGAGGTATTGAAGTTGATAAAGCTAAAGTTGATGCTATTGAAAAGATGTCGTGTCCTAAGGACATTAAAGGTATAAGAAGTTTCCTTGGTCATGCCAGTTTTTATAGGATGTTCATTAAAGACTTCCTAAAAATTTCTAGGCCTCTGACTAATCTCTTACAAAAAGATGTTCATTTTGTCTTTGATGATGATTGTGTAGAAGCATTTGAAATACTTAAGAAAGCCTTGATTTCTGCACCTATTGTTCAGCCACCTGATTGGAATTTACCCTTTGAAATTATGTGTGATGCTAGTGATTATGTTGTTGGTGCTATTCTAGGATAAAGAGTTTATAAGAAATTAAATGCTATCCAATATGCTAGTAAAACTCTAGACAGTGTCCATAGAAATTATGCTACTATTGAAAAAGAATTTTTAGCAGTTGTATTTTCTTGTGATAAGTTCAGACCTTATATTGTTGATTCTAAAGTAACTGTTCACACTGATCATGCTGCTATTAGATACCTTATGGAAAAGAAGGATGCTAAACCTAGACTTATTAGATGGGTTCTCTTGCTACAAGAATTTGATATGCATATTATTGATAGGAAGGGAGCTGAGAACCCCGTTGCAGACAACTTGTCTAGGTTAGAAATGTTCTTGATGACCCACTCCCTATTGATGATAGTTTTCCTGATGAACAATTAGCTGTCATAAATGCTTCTCGTACTGCTCCAAGGTATGTTGATTATGCTAATTACATTTTTGCTAAATTTATACCACCTAGTTTCACATACTAGCAAAAGAAAAGGTTTTTCTATGATTTGAGACATTACTTATGGGATGACCCACAACTTTATAAAGGAGTAGATGGTGTTATTAGACGTTGTGTACCTGAGCATGAATAGCAACAGATCCTACAAAAGTGTCACTCCGGGGTTATGGAGGACACCACGCTGGAGATAGAACTGCTCATAAGATTTTTTGCAGGAAAACTCCTCTCTAAATGGGAAGGTCCTTATGTTATCGAGGAGGTCTATTGTTCTGGTGCCATAAAAATCAACAACTTCGAAGGCAAAAATCCGAAGGTGGTGAACGGTCAAAGAATCAAACATTATATCTCAGGTAATCCCATAAATGTTGAAACCAATGTTATTGACACCGTAACCCCAAAGGAGTATATAAGGGACACTTTCCAGAACATTTCAGACTCCGAAAAGGAATAGGTATGTGGTACGGTAAGTAAACCGACTCCAAAACAGTTCTAACACTATTTTTTCTCTGTTTTGGAATACTTAAGAAAATAGGAAAATAAGAAGTAGCCAGGAAAGGACACGAGGCATCCACGAGGGTGGAGGGCGCGCCCTACACCTGTGGGTGCGCCCCCTGCCTCGTGGGCACCTCGTGTGCCCTCCGGACTCCATTTTCTTGCATGATACTTCTTCTGGTCGGTAAAAATTCATTATATAATCTCCCGAAGGTTTTGACCACCGTACCACGACAAAATCCTCTGTTTTTTTTCTGAGTCGTTTCTGCCGCAGATTAGAGCAATATGTCATCCCAGGATTCGGAGTGAGAAAGCTATGTGGCTGATTACCTTGCAGACCCTAAGGTCTACGGGGACTTTGAGCATTGTGGTTGGACCATGGAGGAAGAAGAAGACTATGATCCTAGGGGAAAGGAGGAGACGAGCTCAGATGAAGATGAAGTCCCATTACCTCAACCTGGGGACATGCATGTGGAGTTCAAAAAGTCAAGCCTCCCTGATAGAGCAAAGAAACCTAAGATCGAGTTTATCCCTTTTCGCCTCTTGCAGGAGAACAAACATGAACTATGCGGAAAGATATTAAGCCTTTAGCAGGAGATCGATGACCTAAGGGAGCAAAATTCTATCCTCAAGCGCAAATTAAGGAAGAATCCTACGTCATCAACAACTCCATCATCACCACCTTCGAAGAAAGAGACATGCATACATGGGTATGTGCAATCCCCTTGGCAAATGCCAAGCTTGGGGGAGGTACCCCGGTATCGTATCTCCATCACACTTCTATCTTTACTATTTTTCTTAGTTCGATCCTTTTGGTTATATCTTGATCTAGTAGAATAAAGTTTAGTATGATCTAGCTTTGAGTTTTTGTGTTGATCCTTATCTTTGTAATCGAGTCCGTGAGCTATATATAATAAAGATTAGTCTTGGGTCGAGGGCTTGGTTATCTTGCTATGATCTTGAGGGAAGAAAAAATAGAAAGAAATAAAAATATCATATTGATCTTATGGAGAGTAATGACTTCACATATAAAGAGTATGATGAATAAAAGTTGTTGAGAGTTCACAAACATAGTTTTGGTCATCATTGCAATTAATAGGATGTAATAAAGAAAGAGAGGTTTTCACATATTACTATACTATCTTGGACATCTTTTATTGTGAGCACTCATTAAAATATGACATGCTAAAAAGTTGATGTTGGACAAGGAAGACAATGTAACGGGTTATGTTTTCTTTTATCTTGGACATCTTGTAGTTGATGCTAGTTGGTTTATTCGGTGGAAGATTATATGTTCATATCATTTATGAACATTAATACCCCTCTGATTATGAACATGAATATGATTTGTGAGTAGTTACATTTGTTCCTGAGGACATGGGAGAAGTCTTGTTATAAGTAGTCATGTGAATTTGGTATTCGTTCGATATTTCGATGAGATGTATGTTGTCTTTCCTCTAGTGGTGTTATGTGAACGTCGACTACATGACACATCACCATTGTTTGTTCCTAGGGGAAGGCATTGGGAATTAATAAGTAGATGATGGGTTGCTAGAGTGATAGAAGCTTAAACCCTAGTGTCGGTGTCAAAACCTGCGGATCTTGGGTAGGGTGTCCCAAACTGTGCGTCTAAGGCGGATGGTAACAGGAGGCAGGGGACACGATGTTTTACCCAGGTTCGGGCCCTATTGATGGAGGTAAAACCCTATGTCCTGCTTGATTTATTCTTGATGATATATGTATTACAAGAGTGGATCTACCACGAAATCGGAGAGGCTAAACCCTAGAAGCTAGCCTATGGTATGATTGTATCTTGTCCTACGGACTAAAACCCTCCAGTTTATATAGACACCGGAGGGGGCTAGGGTTACACAAGGTCGGTTACAAAGGAGGAGATATACATATCCGTATTGCCTAGCTTGCCTTCCACGCCAAGTAGAGTCCCATCCGGACATGGGACGAAGTCTTCAATCTTGTATCTTCATAGTCCAACAATCCGACCGAAGGATATAATCCGGCTGGCCGGATACCCCCTAATCTAGGACTCCCTCAGTAGCCCCTGAACCAGGCTTCAATGACGATGAGTCCAGCGCGCAGTGTTGTCTTCGGCATGGCAAGGCGGGTTCTTCTCCAATTTTCGAGTGTTCGTAAGCAGTGTCCGGCCTCATAAATGTTGAATCTCTTGGCTTCTGTGCCTAATAAGGGCTATCTCCCACGCGTCGAATGAATACGAGGCGCCAGGGCGTTTTTACATTCGCCCCCTAGCCAGATAAATAAATTGTCTATTAAAGGGATGGGGATTCTTAGATCCGATCCATACCATCCTCCCCCCAGTGAGAATCCATCAGAGCGCGTTTCGGAAAGATCCATTCCAGCATCGCCGACCTCCGCAGCTCCTCCTCCCGCCCCCGTAGCCCTAAGCCCGGTGATTGGGAGAGGTGTTCAGTCCCACACAGTCGATTAGTCGAACTGCAGACTAAGGGATTTCTCCCTCCGGCGTATATGGTGCCCGTCCGAGCCGGGCTCGCCACCTACAATGGCGGGGAGCAAGCGGAGAGCTTCCCCAGCCCCTCTACAGGGGAGCGGGTATGCCTTGTCCCCTATCTATTGAGGGGACTCAGATTTCCGATTCATCCGTTCCTCCGCGGGCTCCTGGAATTTTACAGCCTCCAACTGCATAATTTCACCCCTGCTTCCATCTTACACATCGCCGACTATGTTGCCCTCTGCGAGTTGTTCCTGGGCTATGAGGCTCATTTCGAGCTGTGGAAAAGGTTATTTTGCCTCGTCCCTCGCACACAGAAGGGATCACTTTATCAATGGGAGGAGCCAAAATATGGCGCATTGCCGAAACCGGATACCTGTCCGGTACTCCTAAGAAGACGTCCGAAGACTGACCTTCGGAATGGTTTTATATGGAGGACGTTCCCCTTCCGGACCCTGTTCGGCGGGGCCTTCCTGAGTTTAGCAATGCTCCTATGAAGAAACGCCGAAGTTGGCGCCCATGGAGCCCCCAGGAGGAAGACAACGGGGAAGTCCTTTACCTGATGAACCGGATTAAAGCGCTAGCTCAATCAGGATTGACAGTAATCGAGGTTATGTCAATATGCATAATGCGGGGAGTGCAACCGCTTCAATATCGAGGGCACCCCCTGTGGTGTTTTAACGGGGAAGATGACGCCACCCGTTGTGGGCATAAGGGTCCGGACAACGCTGCCGCTTTGGCAAAAATCCTGTCCGAACTGTTCAAGGGAGAGGAAGAGGAGTTCCTCCGCATCAAGCCGCAGGATGGATTCTCTATGTACAACCCTCCAAGCTGGGTGAGTTATATCTCCTTACTCCCATTCTTCCCGCATTCTTCATCGTAGGCACTCACCTTGCCATTTTTGCGGCAGGAACTGCAAAAATCCACATTCTTCATCTCCACAACCAGAGGACCCTGACCGGGCTCTCGATCCCGGACTCGAAGAAGATCCGGTCATATTCGTGGAGCTGATAGACCGACAGTTCTATCAACTAAGCTGTGATGACGCCATGGTGGCAATTACGGCCGACTATCCCAGACTGCTTCCTGCATCGCACGTAAGAAAAACCAAAAATCCCAACTCCAAAAACTAGGATCCCCTTTTAGACACTTCACCTACCATATACATATGGCGTTTTTAACGGGAAGGCATTCGGGCCGCCCTGCCGAACCCGCAGCAACTCGCCAACAAGAGGCACCGAGGCCGGGCAGGCCAAAAAGGAAGGCGGTTAGGACGGAGACGCCGGTGCAAAGGTATAACAAAAACCCCGCTCCATGGTTGTCGTCTTTCTCAAAATGTAATGACGCCCGTGTTTCTTTAACGGAAAAATCACTCGCCGGAATATGTCCGGCGATGTTGCTACTCACGTTTCCACTAGT
This sequence comes from Triticum urartu, assembly GCF_056163025.1. NCBI lineage: Eukaryota > Viridiplantae > Streptophyta > Magnoliopsida > Poales > Poaceae > Triticum > Triticum urartu. The sequence goes on from NC_141877.1 coordinate 285,368,351, forward strand.
CGGGCGCCAGGACCGGACATAGAGGCGGAAGCCGATATGGGGCGGGCGCAGGATAATCCTCCTACAAAGGATGCGGATAGATTATCCACCACAAATTCAGAAGTGGAAAGCGCCATGAATCATAGGCGCTGCTGGGCCGTACTCCACGACGCTTGTTTCTCACCAGAGGCATTTGATGCCTTCAATTCTGGAGAGCCGTACCTCCGTGCTGCTCAAGATGGTCTAGCCAGAGCCACGGATCAGTATGTAAAGGATGTACGGGTAAGTAAATCTAACGATTATATGTATCAGTAGCCCCTGAGACTTGAAACAGTTAGCAGAACTGATTTAAGGATCATCTTTATTGTGCAGGTTCTTACAGAGAAGAATACTCGGCTATCACAGGAGCTAGAGGAATGCAAGGCCCAACTGCGGGCCGCTGTTGCTGCATTGAAGGAACTGAAAAAGTCCCCTGCTAGTAACATTTAGAGACTGATGGTTACCATATAGTGTGCGGCGTGGCTGCAAATCTAACAATAGATGTTGCAGATGAATCCGGAGGAAATCCGGAGGACCAGCATGTCGTGCGGCAGCTACAGGCTGGTGAACGCGTGCTGACTGAGGTCGGGCGGGAGAAAAACAATCTCCAAGACGCCAATACCAAGCTGAGCGTGGAACTAAAAGACGTTCAAGCCCAGCTTGCAGACTCTAAGAAGGAGAATAAGCGGCTTCGACGCGGCATTTTCAGTAAGTGCTTGAATGAATCCTTTTGAAGGAGTTCAGCGAAGAAGTTGACTAACAGCGTTATGTCTGTAGGTATGCTGACGGGTCGTCCCGCGGAGGAAATGCCCGGGTCTGCGGGTGATCTTCTATCCGAGCTCTCACAACTGCACGAACAAGTTCGGCAGGTGATGCAAGGTGTTGCCCAGGCCTTATGGCCATCCGTCTCCTTGCCAGAAGGCGTTGCAGAGCTTACGGAGAATCTCAAGGGAGCATGGCGGCGCTTCCAATTATGGAAGATATCGGCCTGCCTTCAAGGTGCCAGGGAAGCCTGGGCCATGGTGAAGACGCGGTATACCAAGGCTGACCCAAATCACATGGCCGAGGGCGGACCTGTGGGGACCGACGGGAAAGAGATTCTCGTTAGCTTAGTTTATGGGCAAGTAGAATTAGCCGCAAAGTATTCCCAACAAGATTGTAGGCTAGACCGCCTGTTGGATGGTATAGAAGAGGAATTTAGTCAGTCTGCATGACTATGTAATTAAAGTGACATGTGTAATGCCTTCTAGCCGGATTATGGATCATTGTTCATGGAAGACCTTTTCGCTTCAACCTCAGGACCCGATAGTCCGGAGTGTATCCGAATACCCGCTCAGTTATATAAGAACCGGGGTATGCGTGGAGATCAGGCATAGGGGTCATTAGTGCTTGAACAGATAAGTGCCCAACTAGTTATGTTATATTACATGGGTAGTAATAAACATCTTCCAGGGAGAATAGTTCCATTAAGGGTTCCTTTCCCTGGGTACGCATGCCCTAAAGTGCATGTTCGGACTGCAATAGGAAACGCAGGAAAAAACATCTGGGGGCACATATGGAAAATAAATAAAAATCATCTTTTGTTCACCGACTGAATATTCCCTTAAGAACGTTAGCTTTAGGCTTCACCCAGTCTGAGGTACACATCCGGCTGACCCGGCAGTAACAATCGCAGAGGTGCTCCCCTTATGCCCTAGCCAAATTAACGGGAACATAGGGCACAAATACAAGAGCCAGGCAACCCATCTTGGCCAAAACTTAAGTCATATCGATGCATATAATGGCGAAAAAAGAGTACATGCGGAAGTATAACACATGTGTGGGGCATGAGGCCCAGATAAATAATTAAGCTTCTGTGAAAGAAGCCCCCAGATATGATGAGCGCGGCTAGCGCATCTATAATGTGCAAGCGAGGCACAAGTTGGCCCTTGAAGGCCTAGAGAAAGAATAAAAGGAAGAAAGAAAGGAAAACAAGACAGATAATGTATATGCAAAAAATGGAAAGAGGAAGGGGACAAACAAAGAGTCCGGCGCTAGGCGTAGAATCTTCAGAGCCTGGTCACGTTCCATGGATTCGGCTCGAGTCGATTAGTCGATGCATCCTGCAGTCGGTACGCTCCACCAGTTAGAACTTGGTCAATAATGAAGGGACCTTCCCATTTGGGCTCGAGCTTGTTCTTTTTCTTATCCGGCAGGCGTAGAACTAGTTCGCCAACGTTATAAGTTTTGGCCCGTACTTCTCTGCTTTGGTATTTGCGAGCCTGTTGCTGATAAAATGCGGAACGGGATTTTGCTACGTCGCGCTCCTCCTCCAGGGTGTCCAGACTATCCTGCTGATCGATCTCGGCTTCTCTTTCTTCGTACATGCACACTCGAGGTGAGTCATGAATTATGTCACAGGGCAAGACTGCCTCTGCGCCGTACACCATAAAAGGGTGTATATCCGGTACTATGATTCGGCGTGGTCCGCAGCCCCCAGAGTACGGAGTCGAGCTCCTCTACCCAGTGCGTGTTAGACTCCATTAAGGAACGCACTAATCTGGGTTTAATGCTGCTCATTATAAGACCGTTTGCTCGCTCAACTTGGCCGTTGGTTTGTGGGTGATAGACTGAAGCATAATCGAGCTTGATGCCCATTTTGCTGCACCAGAGTTTTACCTCATCGGCCATGAAGTTCGTGCCGTTGTCAGTGATGATGCTGTGGGGGACGCCATAACGGTGTACGACCCCGGATATGAAGTCTATCACCGGTCCGGATTTGGCTATTTTAACAGGTTTGGCCTCTATCCATTTGGTGAATTTATCCACCATGACCAGTAAGTATTTTTTTCTTGTGGGTTCCCCCTTTAAGGGGTCCAACCATGTCAAGCCCCCAGACCGCGAAGGGCCACGTAATGGGGATTGTTTGGAGGGCGGTGGGTGGCATGTGGCTTTGATTTGCAAAGAGCTGGCAACCGGCGCAACGTTGGACCAAGTCCTGTGCATCTGCCCGGGCCGTTGGCCAATAGAATCCTGTACGGAAGGCCTTGCTTACAAGAGCCCGGGCTGCGGCGTGGTGATCGCCGAGTCCGGCGTGAATTTCTGCCAAAAGGTTCCGCCCTTCCTCTTCGGAGATGCACCTTTGAAGAACTCCGGTAATGCTTTTTTTGTACAATTCTCCCTCATGGACCCTGTAGGCCTTGGATCGCCGCACTATGCAGTGTGCCTCATTTTGGTCCTCGAAAGTTCCTGTCTAGTTAGGTAGGCCAGGAATGGTTCTGTCCACGGGGCAATGATGGCCATTATTACGTGGGTTGAAGGTGTTATTTCGGTGGTGGAGCCTCCGATTATGTCAGAGTGTTCGGTATCGGGTATTTTGGCCGGGTCCGGACTATTGTTACTGGTGTCCCCTTCCCATACTACGGATGGCTTGAACAGCCTCTCCAAACATATGTTGGGGGGACCGCATCACGTTTTGCGCCGATGCGGGCGAGGATATCCGCCGCCTGATTGTTTTCCCGAGCCACATGGTGAAATTCGAGCCCCTCGAACCGAGCTGACATTTTTAGGACGGCGTTTCGGTAGGCCACCATTTTCGGATCCTTGGTGTCAAACTCTCCATTTATTTGGGATATTGCGAGGTTTGAATCCCCACGCACCTCCAGGCGTTGAATGCCCATGGAGACTGCCATCCGAAGACCATGCAACAGAGCTTCGTATTCAGCTGCGTTGTTGGAGTCTGTATACAATATTTGCAGTACGTACTGAACGGTATCTCCGGTTTCGGACGTCAGGATGACGCTAGCCCCTAGACCAGCCAGCATTTTAGAACCGTCGAAGAGCATGATCCAATTGGAGTATGCGCCGTACTCTTTAGGGAGTTCGGCCTCCGTCCATTCGGCGACAAAGTCGGCCAATACTTGCGACTTAATGGCTCGCCGAGGTTTGTATGTTATGTCGAACGGGAGGAGCTCAATGGCCCATTTGACAATCCGGCCTGTAGCATCACGGTTGTTTATAATATCATTAAGTGGCACTTCCGAGGCTACTATAATTGAACACTCTTGAAAGTAGTGTCGCAACTTCCGGGATGCCACGAATACCGCATAGGCTATCTTTTGATAATGTGGGTACCGTGATTTGCATGGAGTGAGGACAGTGGATACATAGTATACCGGCTTTTGAAGAGGGAATTCAAGTCCGTCAGCTTCTCGTTCGACGACGAGCACTGCGCTTACACCTTGATGAGTTGCCGCAATGTACAACAACATTAGTTCGCCGATGTTTGGCGCGGCCAGGATTGGGTTGGTTGCCAAAAAGGCTTTTATTTCTTCCAATCCGGCTGTGGCAGCGTCCATCCACTCGAAGTGTTCGGTGCGCCGAAGGAGGCGATAAAGGGGTATAGCCTTTTCTCCTAAGCAGGAGATGAAGCGGCTAAGAGCCGCCACACATCCAGTCAGTTTCTAGATTTGTTTGAGGTCCGTTGGGATAGCCAACTGTGACAGAGCTCGGATTTTGGCCGGATTAGCTTCAATCCCTCTACTGGAGACAATGAAGCCCAGGAGCTTTCCTGCTGGTACGCCGAAAACGCATTTTTCCGGATTGAGCTTGATGTCGTATGTTCGAAGGTTGTCGAATGTGAGCCTCAAGTCGTCTATTAGAGAGTCGACGTGTTGGGTTTTAACAACCAAATCATCTACGTATGCCTCTACTGTTTTGCTGATCTGTTTCTCCAGACAAGTCTGGATCATGCGCTGATATGTTGCGCCGGCGTTTTTGAGCCCGAAAGGCATTGTGTTGAAATAGAAGGGGTCGTATGGTGTTATAAATGCCGTTCCGGCTTTGTTTGGTGGTAGCCAGAGTATGCGTCGAGGAAACACAATGACTTGTGTCCTGCGGTAGCATCAATAATTTGATTAATGCGGCAGAGGGGGAAGGGATCCTTTGGGCAAGCCTTGTTGAGGTCCTTGAAATCGACGCATAGGCGCCAGGATTTGTCCTTATTTGGTACCATCACCAGGTTTGCTAGCCAGTCTGGGTGTTTTATCTCTCTGATGAATCCGGCCTCCAATAACTTGGCTAGTTCCTCTCCCATGGCATGTCTCTTAGGTTCAGAGAAACGCCGGAGAGCCTGCTTGACCGGCTTGAATCCCTTTAGGATATTGAGACTATGCTCGGCCAGCCTGCATGGGATTCCTGGCATGTCTGAGGGGTGCCAAGCGAATATGTCCCAATTCTCGCGCAGGAAATCTCATAGTGCAGCGTCCACGGCGGGGTTTAACTGTGCCCCGATGGAGGCTATTTTTGTAGGGTCCGTTGGGTGGACTTGGAATTTGACTATTTTATCCGCTGGTTTGAAAGAGGTGGACTTGGATCTCTTGTCGAGTATTACATCGTCCCTGTCCACCTTGGAGCATAGCGCCGTTAATTCCTCGGCCGAAAGGGCCTCGGATAATGCCTCGAGGGCCAATGTGGCTGTTTTGTTTTCGGCGCGGAGTGCTATGTCCGGATCACTAGCAGGGGTGATGATTTCGTTGGGCCCGGGCATTTCGAGCTTCATGTACCCATAATGGGGTATGGCTTGGAAGATCGTGAATGCCTCCCGCCCTAAAAGGGTGTGATATCCACTACTGAACAGGGCCACTTGTAATGTAATTTCTTCGAACCTATAGTTCTCCGGCGTGTCGAATACCACATCTAGTGTGATTTTCCTAGCACAGCGTGCTTCTCGACTAGGGATGATTCCTCTGAAGGTTGTGCTGCTTTGCTCAACGCGGTTCCAGTCTATTTCCATTTTTTGAAGAGTTTCCTCATAGATGAGGTTTAATCCACTACTGCCATCCATGAGTACTTTGGTGAGTCGAAAGCCGTCCACAATTGGACTGAGGACCAGTGCAGCTGGTGCTCGGGCAGTTCGGAATTTAGGTTCATCACTGGCATTGAATGTAATAGCCGTGTCACTCCATGGATTCATTGCTGCCACGTGGCAGATTTCGGCGTGGCTGCGGAGTGTTCGCTTGTGCCTATTGTTAGATGCGAAGGTTTTGAAAACTGTTAATACCGTATTGTTATCTGCGGGATGGTGCTCTGTGGTATTCGGGGTAAGAAGATCCTCATCACTTTTGGCCACCTGCCGGAGTATACAACATGCTCTAAGGCTGTGAGTTGGTATGGTATCCGCTGTACTATGAATTTTGCAGGGTCCGTTAAGTCATCCCTCCAGTACGGTTCCATGCCCTGTAGAGGGTTTTTCTTTCTTCGCAACTAGCTCGGGTGTCTTATGATAGTGCACCCTTTTACTTCGGACTGGGTGTATATTCGAAGCCGGATTATCCCAAAATTTCGTTTCGGTTTTCCAGGCGCTTTCCATCGCACAGTACTTTCGTACTATGGATGCCAAGTCAGCGAAGCATGATATGTCACGGCGACTTAAGGCGTTAAGGATTCCCTTGTCCGTGCAATTATTGCAGAAAAGTGAGATTGCATCTTCCTCGCGACAATCCTTAACCTTGTTCATCACAAGGAGGAATCTGGCCCAATAAAGATGTACTGTTTCATGGGGCTCTTGCCTGATGTGGGAAAGATCGTTTATGTCTGGGTGGGTGGGTGGATTTGAGTCTGAACCCCTACCCGATCTGAGACCCAGGGGCCGAGGAGTTTCCAATCTTGGAAGTTCGGGTTCCGGAGTGCTGCCCGATAAGTCTGGCCCGCTGCCTGATTCTAGGTTCAGGGCTTGGGTGATGTCCTCCCGTAAGCGGGTATCCGGCTCGGAGAGCTCAGGAATCCGGACATAGTTAGTCCTCAAAATAGAGGAAGAGTTGCCACATTGTTCCTCCACCACCGCAACGTGATGGGTGACTGATGGTGAGTTAATCTCCCTTTGATCGGGTTTAAGCCCAATCCGATCATAGTCCGTAGCGACTCCCAAGGTGGTGATGCGATCCAAGAGTTCGTTTAGGGAAGAGATCTCCATTGGATCCATCTGCTCGGCGAATTCCGAGCCAACGTGGAAGCTGTTTTTGATGACCCGAGAAGTCATCGTTGGTGCAGCAGCCGAACAGGCGGTCATGACGAAACTGCCTAGCCGGAGAGTTTGGCCGACAGCCAGAGCTCCCCCGGCGGTACTGTTGTTTTTAACAACAAGATGAGGCATCCTTCCTTACGGCGACGTCACAGAGGAACTCTCAATGAAAGCACCAATGTCGGTGTCAAAACCGGCGGATCTCGGGTAGGGGGTCCCAAACTGTGCATCTAAGGCGGATGGTAACAGGAGGCAGGGGACACAATGTTTTATCCAGGTTCAGGCCCTCTTGATGGAGGCAAAACCCTACGTCCTGCTTGATTTATTCTTGATGATATGTGTATTACAAGAGTTGATCTACCATGAGATCGGAGAGGCTAAACCCTAGAAGCTAGCCTATGGTATGATTGTATCTTGTCCTACGAACTAAAACCCTCCGGTTTATGTAGACAGCGGAGGGGGCTAGGGTTACACAAGGTCGGTTACAAAGGAGGAGATATACATATCCATATTGCTTAGCTTGCCTTCCACACCAAGTAGAGTCCCATCCGGACACGGGATGAAGTCTTCAATCTTGTATCTTCATAGTCCAACAGTCCGGCGAAGGATATAATCCAGCTGTCCGGATACGCCCTAATCCAGGACTCCCTGACCTAGTTTATGCGTTGCTTCGTAAGGGGCTGATTTGGATCCATATGTTTCATGCTATGGTTAGGTTTACCTTAATTCTTCTTTCATAGTGGGATGCTTGTCCAAGTAAGGGCAGTACCCAAGCACCAGTTGATACGTCTCCGTCGTATCTACTTTTCCAAACACTTTTTCCCTTGTTTTGGACTCTAATTTGTATGATTTGAATGGAACTAACCTGGACTGGCATTGTTTTCAGCAAAATTGCCATGATGTTGTTTTATGTGCAGAAAAAATATATTCTCGGAATGACCTGAAACTCCATGGGAGGTCTTAGAAAAATAATAAAAAATCCTCGCCAAATATGAAGACCCGGGGGCCCACACCCTTCTCACGAGGGTGGGGGGCGCCCCCCTACCTCGTGGGGCCCCTGGAGACCCTCCGACGCCAACTCCAACTCTATATATTTGCTTTCGGAGAGAAAAAAATTAGGGAGAAGAAGTCATTGCGTTTTACGATACGGAGCCGCCGCCAAGCCCTAAAACCTCTCGGGAGGGCTGATCTGGAGTCCGTTCGGGGCTCCGGAGAGGGGGATTCGTCGTCGTCGTCATCATCAACCATCCTTCATCACCAATTTCATGATGCTCACCACCGTGCGTGAGTAATTCCATCGTAGGCTTGCTGGACGGTGATGGGTTGGATGATATTTATCATGTAATCGAGTTAGTTTTGTTAGGGTTTGATCCCTAGTATCCATTATGTTCTGAGATTGATGTTACTATGACTTTGCTATGCTTAATGCTTGTCACTAGGGCCCGAGTGCCATGATTTTAGATCTGAACCTATTATGTTTTCATCAATATATGAGAGTTCTAGATCCTATCTTGCAAGTCTATAGTCACCTAGTATGTGTTATGATCCGGCAACCCCGAAGTGACAATAATCGGGACCACTCCCGGTGATGACCGTGGTTTGAGGAGTTCATGTATTCACTATGTGCTAATGCTTTGTTCCGGTTCTCTATTAAAAGGAGGCCTTAATATCCCTAAGTTTCCAATAGGACCCCGCTGCCACGGGAGGGTAGGACAAAAGATGTCATGCAAGTTCTTTTCCATAAGCACGTATGACTATATACGGAATACATGCCTACATTACATTGACGAATTGGAGCTAGTTCTGTGTCACCCTATGTTATGACTGTTACATGATGAACCGCATCCAGCATAATTATCCATCACTGATCTAGTGCCTATGAGTTTTCCATATACTGGTTTACGCTTATTTAATTTTCCGCTGCTACTGTTACAATCACTATAAAATACCAAAAACATTACTTTTGCTGCCTTTACTTTTGTTGCCGCTACCACTACTATCATATTACTTTGCTACTAAACACTTTGCTGCAGATACTAAGTTTCCAGGTGTGGTTGAATTGACAACTCAGGTGCTAATACTTGAGAATATTCTTTGGCTCCTCTTGTGTCGAATCAATAAATTTGGGTTGAATACTCTACCCTCGAAAGCTGTTGCGATCCCCTATACTTGTGGGTTATCAAGACTAATTTCTGGCGCCGTTGCCGGGGAGCATAGCTCTATTCTTTGAGTCACTTGGGATTTATATCTGCTTATCATTATGAAGAACTTGAGAGATCCAAAAACCAAGATCTATCCCTCAACTACGAGGGGAGGTAAGGAACTGCCATCTAGCTCTGCACTTGATTCACCTTCTGTTATGAGTAAGCTAGCGACACCTACACCTGCTTCTGCTATTCGTTCTGATATGTCGCATGTTATTGATGATGCCACTTCTGCTATGCATGATACTTATGATGAAACTGCTTCTATGTCTGATACTACTATGCCCCTTAGTGAATTTCTTGATGAACAAATTTCTAGGGCTAGAGAAAAAGAAATTATTGAATCTGAATACGATGATGATAGTGATGATGAAAACATGCCTATTATTCCTAAAGGTTATCTTTTTGATAAGGAATCTTCTGCCGATATTTTCACTTGCAAGGATAGATATGAGCTTAAGAGGTTATTAATTAAATGGAACAAAGAATCACTTAGAGATAAAATGAGACCCGACCCTGCTTTTGCTACTTCACCTATATATGTTCTTGATAAAGATTATGAATTCTCTGTTGATCCTGATATAATTACTCTGGTTGAATCTGATCTGTTTTATGGCTATGAATCTGAAACTGTTGTGGCACATCTTACTAAGTTAAATGATATAGCCGCCCTGTTCACTAATAATGAGAGATCACGTTACCTCTATTTACTCAAAATATTTCCGTTCTCATTAAAGGGTGATGCTAAGATATGGTTTAATTCTCTTGATCCTGGTTGTGTGCGTAGTCCCCAGGATATGATTTATTACTTCTTTGCTAAATATTTCCCTGCTCATAAGAAACAAGCTACTTTGAGGGAAATATACAACTTTGTGCAAATTAAAGAAGAGAATCTCCCACAAGCTTGGGGGAGGCTTCTCAAGTTACTTAATGCTTTGCCTGATCATCCTCTTAAGAAACCCGAAATACTTGATATCTTTTATAATGGACTAACCGCTGCTTCCAGAGATTACCTGGATAGTTGTGCTGGTTCTCTTTTCAGGGAAAGAACACCGGATGAAGCTGAAATTCTATTGAATAATATGTTGACAAATGAAAATAATTGGGCACCTCCTGAGCCAGCTCCTGAGCCAGCTCCTGCTCCAATTACTGAGCCTATATATTCCTAAACCAGCTCTGAAGAAGAGAGGTGTTCTATTTCTCAGTCCCGAAGATATGCAAGAGGCAAAGAAATCTATGAAATAAAAAGGTATTAAAGCTGAAGAAGTTAAGAATTTACCTCCTATTGAAGAAATACATGGTCTTAATTCACCGCCTGTTGAAGAAACTTATGATCTCAATTATTTATTTGTTGAAGAACCTCCTGATCCTGATATCCCGACACAGTTAGTAAAGGTAAATTCTCTCTATAGATATGATAAAGCTGAAGTTCCTCCTACTAAAATTGCTAGTCAGTGCTTGGATGAGTTTGATAACTTTATGTATAAGCAAGACGACTTCAATGCTTATTTTGGTAGACAATTAAAAGAAAATGCTTATATGATTAGACGCTTGGGTGATTACATGGCTGATATTAAAGGAGAACTTAAACTTATTAGCAAACATGCTTCTATGGTTACCACCCAAGTAGAACAAGTACTTAAAGCTCAAAAAGAAGTGCTTGATGAAATTAATAGTAAGAAAAATGATTATGTTGTTAGAGTGGCTACTAGAACTGGTAGAATGACTCAGGAACCTTTGTATCCTGAAGGCCACCCTAAGAGAATCGAGCAAGATTCTCAAAGAAATAATATTGATGTTCCTAGTTCTTCTAAAAGGAAGAAAAAGAAAAATGATAGAACTGTGCAAACTTCTAGTGAACCTATTGCTGAACCACCTGACAATCCAAATGATATCTCTATGTCTGATGCTGAAACACAATCTGGTAATGAACATGAACCTAGTGAAAATATTAATGCTGATGTTCATGATCATGCTCAACCTAGTAATGACAATGACGTAGAAATTGAACCTGCTGTTGATCTTGATAACCCACAATCAAAGAATCAATGTTATGATAAGAAAGACTTTGTTGCTAGGAAACATGGTAAAGAAAGAGAATCTTGGGTTCAGAAACCCATGCCTTTTCCTCCAAAACCATCCAAGAAAAAGGATGATGAGGATTTTGAGCGCTTTGCTGAAATGATTAGGCCTATCTTTTTGCGTATGCGATTAACTGATGTGCTCAAAACAAATCCTTATGCTAAATATATGAAGGATATCAATACTAATAAAAGAAAGATACCGGAAGCTGAGATTTCCACCATGCTTGCTAATTATACTTTTAAGGGTGGAATACCAAAGAAACTTGGAGATCCCAGAGTACCTACTATATCTTGCTCCATTAAAAGAAATTATATTAAAACTGCTTTATGTGATCTTGGAGCCGGTGTTAGTGTTATGCCTCTCCCTCTATATCATAGACTTGACTTGAATAAGCTGACACCTACCGAAATACCTTGGCAAATGGCTGATAAATCAACTGCTATACCTGTCGGTATTTGTGAGGATGTGCCTGTTGTGGTTGCAAATGTTACTATTTTAACAGACTTTGTTATACTTGATATTGCCGAGGATGATAGTATGTCTATTATTCTTGGAAGACCTTTTCTTAATACTGCAAGGGTTGTTATTAATTGCAACAAAGGCAATGTCACTTTTCATGTTAATGGTAATGAGCATACGGTACACTTTCTGAGGAAACCACCTCAAGTTCATAGTATCAACTCCATTGGAAAAATTCCATCGATTATAATTGGAGGTTTTGAATTTCCTCTTCCTACTGTCAGGAAGAATATGACATACTTATTATAGGGAATGTGCGTATCCCCATTGAGGTAAGTTAGTGTTATTCAAAATTTCTCCGGTTCCATGATTATTGGAATGAGTTTGTTAACAAGACTTGATCAACCTTGTTAGTGGATTCTTTTTGATGAACATGAGATGGATGAAACTAGAAGCACAAACTTCTGTACCCTCTTTATATTTTCTGTTATTTATATTAAATAAAGTAAAAATAGTATTTTTCTATCTGTTATCTGATTATCCGTGCAATATAAAAATAACCCAAAAATAAAATTCCTCAGAATGACATGCCAATTTAATATGATTTTTTCAGGAATATTTGAGGATTTACTGTGCAAAAATTACCACGGGAGGAGCTGCCACCTAGCCACGAGGGTGGTGGGCGCCCCCCCCCCTATAGGGCGCGCCCCCTGCCTCATGGGCCCACAGTGGCCCTCCTCCACTTATCCCAGCACCCATTGTCGGTGTCAAAACCGGCGGATCTCGGGTAGGGGGTCCCGAACTGTGCGTCTAGGCCGGATGGTAACAGGAGGAAAGGGACACGAAGTTTTACCCAGGTTCGGGCCCTCTGGATGGAGGTAAAACCCTACGTCCTGCTTGATTAATATTGATGATATGGGTAGTACAAGAGTAGATCTACCACGAGATCAGAGAGGCTAAACCCTAGAAGCTAGCCTATGGTATGATTGTTGCGTATATATGTTGTCCTACGGACTAAAACCCTCCGGTTTATATAGACATAGGAGAGGGTTAGGGTTACACAAAGTCGGTTACAATGGTAGGAGATCTACATATCCGTATCGCCAAGCTTGCCTTCCACGCCAAGGAAAGTCCCTTCCGAACACAGGACGCAGTCTTCAATCTTGTATCTTCATAGTCCAGGAGTTCAGCTAAAGGTATAGTCCGGCCATCCGGACACCCCCTAATCCAGGACCCCCTCAGTAGCCCCCGAACCAGGCTTCAATGACGATGAGTCTGGCGCGCAGATTGTCTTCGGCATTGCAAGGCGGGTTCTCCTCCAAATTCCGTGTACCTGTTGAATAAAGTCCGGTTTCTTGTAAATGTTGTGCTCCTTGGCTTCTACGCCCAATAATGGCCGTCTCCCACGTGTCAAACGAATATGAAAAGTCTGAGTGTTTTTACATCCACACCCTTAGCCGCGTAAATGAGCCGCCCATTTAAGGGGGCGAGGATTTAGATCCAAACCACACCTTCTCCTCTTCGCGAGTGTTCATCAGAGCGCATCCGACAAAGGTCCATTCCACCATGGCCAGCCGTCGCAACTCCTCCTTTCGCCCTTCCAGCCGTCAGCCTGGATACTGGGAGAGATGCTCCATCCTGCATAACGAGCTAGTGATGCTCCAGACCAAGGGATTTCTCCCCCCGGCCTATATGGTCCCGGTTCAAGCCGGTCTTGCCATTTATAATGGCGGAGAGCAAGCGGAGAGTGCCCCTAATCCCTCCAAAGGAGTGGGTACGCCTTGTCCCTTATTTAATAAGAGGGCTCAGATTTCCAATCCATCCGTTTCTCCGGGGGCTCCTGGAGTTCTATGGCCTCCAGCTACACAATCTTACGCCTGCCTCCGTATTGCATATCGCGGGCTTCGTAGCCCTCTGTGAGCTGTTCTTGGGTGTTGAGGCTCATTTTGGGCTATGGAAAGAGCTATTCTGCCTTGTGCCCCGTTCTAAGAAGGGGTCAATGTATCAAGTGGCCGGAGCCGAAGTGTGGCGCATCGCCGGGACCGGATATCTATCCGGAACCCCAAAGAAGGCGTCCGAGGACTGGCCTTCGGAATGGTTTTGCATAGAGGACGTCCCGCTGCCGGATCTTGTCCGGATCGGCATCCCTGAGTTCGACAGTGCTCCACTAAAGAAGCGCCTAAGTTGGCGTCCACGGAGCCCTTAGAGGGAAAGTGACAAGGATGTTATTTACCTGATGGGCCGGATAAGATTGTTAGCTCATTCCGGACTGACCATGATCGGGGTCATGGCCGCATGCATCATGCGAGGGGTGCAGCTGCTACAGTATAGAGGCCACCCCATGTGGGACTTCAACGGGGAGGACGACGCCACCCGCTACGGCCGTAAGGGGCCGGATTCGGCTGCGGCTCTAACAAAGACCTTCTCCACTTTGTACAAGGGAGAAGAGGAGGATTTTTTCCGCGTCGACCCAAAGGGTGGATTTTCTATGTACAATCCTCCAAGCTGGGTAAGTGGTCGCATCTTGCCCATCCGTTTTATATTCCCATTGTTAAATATTCAGTCCAACGACTTCAATGCAGGAACTGCGCCAAGCTGTTAAAGAAATAAAAGCCCTCCTCCACAACCCGAGGACCCAGGACGGTCCCTCGACCCGGCCTCTCAAGGGGATCTGGACTTATCTGTGGAGCTGATTGACGGAGTGTTCCATCAATTGAGCAAGGATAACGCCTTGGTGGCCATTACGGCCGATTACCCAGGGCTAATCCCGGCCTCCCAGGTAACTAAGATCGAAGTCCCAGTACCCCGAATAGGGGTCCGCCCTCTCGTGTTTTCAGTTTCCTGATTACAACCGAGCTTTGCAGGGGAGGTTTCTGAGACGGGAGGCCGAACCTGCGGCGACAAGCCAACGAGGGGCCGCAGGGCCTCGTGGGCAGAAAAGAGGTGCAGTCCGGACCGAGGCGCCAGCGCAAAGGTATGGCGCGCCCACTTATCCCAGGTGTTATACCTTCGAGGCATATTAACATTTGTGCTCTCTTCAGGATAAAGAGACCTCGCCGGACTATATTCGGAGAGGCTGCCAATCGCGCCTCCACCAGCCAGGTTCCAAAGCCTGGTCCGGAGGCGGCGGCGAACACAAGGCGCGCACCGGACGCTCCTCTGATGGAGGATGTGGACAGGTTGTCTGCCACCAACTCTGAGGTGGAGAGTGCCATGAACCATAGGCGTCGCCGAACAATTCTTCGCGACGCTTGTTTCTCCCAAGAGGCGTTAGATGCCTTCAAGTCGGGAGATGCGTACCTCCGTGCCGCTCAAAATTGTCTAGCCAGAGCCACGGAGCAATATGTAAAAGACATACGGGTAAGAAAAATTTGGTAATTATATATATACCAGTAGCCCCCGAGACTTGAAACAGCTAGAATAACTGATTTAAGGACCATTTGTTATGCAGGTTCTTACAGAAAAGAATTCCCTACTGTCCCAGGAGCTGGAAGAGTGCAAAGCCCAACTTGAGGCCACACTAGCCGCGGCAGGGGAGCCCAAGGAGACCCCCTCTGGTGATATACACTTCAAAAGATAAGCATTTTGTGAAGCACGGCATGGGTGCGAATCTGACAAATGAAATTGCAGATGGCGCCGGATTGAATCCGGAAAGGCAACACCTCCTACGCCAGCTGAAGGCTGGTGAGAAGGTGCTGACAAAGGTTAGGCGGGAGAAGAACGATCTCCAAGATGCCAACACCAAGCTGGGCGTTGAACTTAAGGATGTTCGTGCCCGGCTGTTGGACTCCGTTAAGGAGAATCAGCGGCTTCGGCGCGGCATATTTAGTAAGTGCTTGAACGAACCTTTGAAAAAAGTTTGGCGGGGAAGTCGACTAACAGAGTAATGTCTGTAGGTGTGCTAACAGGTCGTCCTGCAGAGGAGATGCCTGGCTCTACGGGTGACCTTCTTCCTGAGCTCTCGCAACTGCTCGAGCGAGTTCGGCAGGCGATTCAAGGCGTCGCCTAGGCCTTGTGGCCATCCATCTCCATGCCTGAAGGTCTTGGAGAGCTTGCGGAGAAGTTAAAGGGAGCACGGCGGCGCTTCCGATTGTGGAAGATATCGGCCTGCCGTCAAGGAGCTAGGGAGGCCTGGGCCATGGTGAAGACGCGGTACACAAAGGCTGACCCCAACCACATGGCTGAGGTCGGTCCTATGGGGCCCGATGGGAAGGAGATCCCTGTAAGCTTAGTATATGGCCAAGTAGAATTGGCCGCAAAGTATTCCCAGCAGGACTGTAAATTAGACAGCCTGTTAGATGGTATTGAAGAGGAATACAATCATTTAGAATGATTATGTAATTTAATTGACATTTATAATGCCTTCTAGCCGGATTGTAGATTGTTTGTCATGGCCGACCTTTTCCCTTCAGCCTCGGGACCTGACGGTCCGGAGTGTGTCCGAATTCCCATGCGGTTATATAAGAACCGGGGAATGCATGGACACCAGGCGTAGGGGTCATTAGTGCGTGAACAGACAAGTGCCCGACTAGTTATGTTATATTACATGGTTAGTAAGAAACATCTTCCAGGGAGAATAGTTCCGTTAGGGGTTCCTTTCCCTGGGAGGCATGCCCTAAAGTGCATGCCCATTCTGCGAAAAAGACGCAGGAAAAAGCATCTGGGGGCGCATAAATAAATAAGTGGAAAGATCATCTTTAGTTCACCGACCAAATATTCCCTTAAGAACGCTAGCTTTCAGCTTCACCCAGTCTGAGGTACACATTCGGCTGACCCGGCAGTAACAATCGCAGAGGTGCTCCCTTTACCACCTAGCCGAACAATCGGGAACGTAGGGGTAAGCACAGGAGCCAGGCAACCCAGCTTGGCCAAAACTTAAGTCATATCGATGCATATAATGGTGAAATAAAAGGTACATGCGGAAGTGTAACACATGTGTTGGGCATGAAGCCCGTATAAATAAGCTTCTGTTAAAAGAAGCCCCCAGGTTTAATGAGTGCGAATAGCACGTCATTGGATGAGCCTTTAAAGGCTATAAGAGAAAGGAAGGGGAGAAGGAGAGAAATGTAAGACAGGCAATATATAAAAATGGACAGAGGAAGGAGACGAACACAGAGTCCGGCGCTAGGCATAGAATCTTCGGAGACGGGCTGCGTTCCATGGGTTCGGCTCGAGTCGGTTATCCGATGCATCTCACAGGCGGTACGCTCCACCAGTCAGGACTTGGTCAATTATAAAGGGACCTTCCCACTTGGGCTTGAGTTTGTCCTTTTTCTTGTCCGGCAGGCATAGAACTAATTCGCCAACGTTGTAATTTTTGGCCCGTAGTTCTCTGCTTTGGTATCTTCGAGCCTGCTATTGATAGAATGCGGAACGGGCCTTTGCCACATCACGCTCCTCCTCCAATGCGTCCAAACTGTCCTGCCGATCGAGCTCGGCTTCTCTTTCTTCGTACATGCGCACTCGAGGTGAGTCATGAATTATGTCGCAAGGCAAAACTGCCTCTGTGCCGTACACCATAAAGAATGGTGTGTATCCGGTGGTGCGATTCGGCGTGGTCCGCAGCCCCCAGAGTACGGAGTCGAGCTCCTCTACCCAGTGTGTGTTAGATTCCTTGAGGGACCGCACTAATCTGGGTTTGATGCCGCTCATGATAAGACCATTTGCACGTTCGACCTGGCCATTAGTTTGTGGGTGATAGACGGAAGCATAATCGAGCTTGCTGCCCATGTTTTTGCACCAGAGTTTTACCTCGTCGGCCGTAAAGTTCGTGCCGTTATCAGTGATGATGCTGTGGGGGACGCCGTAACAGTGTACAACCCCAGATATAAAGTCTATCACCGGTCCGGATTCGGCCGTCTTAACAGGCTTGGCTTCTATCCATTTGGTGAACTTATCCACCATGACCAGTAAGTATTTTTGCTTGTGGGTTCCGCCTTTAAGGGGTCCAACCATGTTAAGCCCCCAGACCACGAAGGGCCAAGTGATGGGGATAGTTTGGAGGGCGGTGGGTGGCATATGGCTTTGGTTTGCAAAGAGCTGGCAACCGACGCATCGTTGGACTAAGTCATGTGCGTCTGCTCGGGCCGTCGGCCAATAAAAGCCTGTACGGAAGGCCTTGCTGACAAGGGACTGAGATGCAGCGTGATGACCGCCGAGTCTGGCATGAATTTCAGCCAGGAGGTTCCGCCCTTCCTCTTCGGAGATGCACCTTTGAAGGACACCGGTAGTGCTTTTCTTATAAAGCTCTCCCTCGTGGACTTTGTAGGCTTTGGATCGTCGCACTATGCAACGTGCCTCATTTTGGTCCTCGGGGAGTTCCTGCCTAGTAAGGTAGGCGAGGAATGGTTCTGTCCACGGGGCGATGACGGCCATTATTACGTGGGCTGAAGGTGTTATTTCATTGGCAGAGCCTCCGATTGTGTCAGAATGTTCGGTATCGGGCAGTGCGGTTGGGTCCGGGCTGTTATTGTTTGGCTCCCCTTCCCATACTATGGATGGCTTGAACAGCCTTTCCAAGAAGATGTTGGGGGGGACTACATCGCGTTTTGCACCGATGCGTGCCAGGACATCTGCCGCCTGATTATTTTCCCGGGCTATATGGTGAAATTCAAGCCCCTCGAACCGAGCTGACATTTTTAGGACGGCGTTGCGGTAAGCTGCCATTTTTGGATCCTTGGCATCGAAGTCTCCATTTATTTGGGATATTGCGAGGTTTGAGTCCCCGCGCACCTCTAGGCATTGAATGCCCATGGATACTGCCATCCAGAGACCATGTAAAAGGGCCTCATATTCGGCTACATTGTTGGAGTCTGTGTACATAATCTGGAGTACGTATTGAACTGTGTCTCCTGTGGGGGACGTCAAAACGACGCCAGCCCCTAGTCCAGCCAGCATCTTGGAGCCGTCGAAATGCATGATCCAATTTGAATATGTGCCATACTCTTTAGGGAGTTCGGCCTCCGTCCATTCTGCAACGAAGTCGGCCAAAACTTGCGACTTGATGGCTCGCCGTGGCTTATAAGTTATGTCGAACGGGAGGAGCTCAATGGCCCATTTTGCAATCCAGCCCGTTGTGTCACGGTTGTTTATAATGTCGTTAAGTGGTACTTCCGAGGCTACTGTTATTGAACACTCTTGAAAGTAGTGTCGTAGCTTCCAGGATGCCATGAATACCGCGTACGCAATCTTTTGATAATGCGGGTACCGTGATTTGCACGGAGTGAGGACAGTGGACACATAATAGACCGGCTTTTGAAGGGGGAATTTGTGTCCGTCCGTTTCTCATTCGATGACGAGCACTGCTCTTACAACCTGATGTGTTGCTGCAATGTACAATAGCATTGGTTCGCCAATGTTTGGTGCGGCCAGGACTGGGTTTGTTGCCAATATGGCTTTTATTTCGTCGAGTCCGGCCGTGGCTGCATCCGTCCATTCGAAGTGTTCGGTGCGCCGAAGGAGGCGGTAAAGGGGTAGGGCCTTTTCTTCCAAGCGGGAGATAAAGCGGCTTAGAGCCACCACACATCCGGTTAACTTTTGTATTTGTTTGAGGTCCTTTGGGATATCCAATTGTGACAGAGCTCGGATCTTGGCTGGATTTGCTTCAATTCCTCTACCGGATACAATGAAGCCCAAGAGCTTTCCGGCTGGAACGCCGAAAACGCATTTTTCCGGGTTGAGCTTGATGTCGTATATTCGGAGGTTATCAAATGTGAGCCTCAAGTCATCTACTAGAGATTCGACATGTCTTGTTTTACGACCACATCATCTACATATGCCTCCACTGTTTTGCCGATCTGGTTTGCCAGACATGTCTGAATCATGCGCTGATATGTTGCGCCGGCATTTTTGAGCCCGAAGGGCATTGTGTTGAAGCAGAATGGGTCATATGGTGTGATAAATGCCATTGCGGCTTGGTCTGATTCTGCCATCTTGATTTGATGGTAGCCGAAATATGCGTCGAGGAAACACAACGAATCGTGTCCTGCGGTAGCGTCGATAATTTGATCGATGCGGGGGAGGGGGAAGGGATCCTTTGGGCAAGCCTGGTTAAGGTCTTTAAAATCAACGCACATGCGCCAGGATTTGTCCTTCTTTGGTACCATCACCAGGTTTGCTAGCCAGTCCGGATGTTTTATATCTCTGATGAATCCGACCTCCAATAGCTTTGCTAGCTCTTCTCCCATGGCCTGTCTCTTAGGTTCGGAAAAACACCGAAGAGCTTGTTTGACAGGTTTGAATGCTTTTACGATATTTAAGCTATGCTCGGCTAGCCTACGTGGGATTCCTGGCATGTCTGAAGGGTGCCAGGCGAAAATGTCCTGGCATGTCTAAAGGGTGCCAGGCGAAAATGTCCCTGTTCTCTCGTAGGAACTCTCGCAGTGCGGCGTCTACATCAGGGTTTAACTGTGCCCCGAAGGAAGCTGTTTTATTGGGGTCCATTGGATGGACCTGGAATTTGACTATTTCGTCCGCCGGTTTAAAGGAGGTGGACTTGGATCTTTTGTCGAGTACCACATCATTCCTATTCACAGTGGAGCGCAGCGCAGTCAGTTCCTCAGCCGCTAGGGCTTCGGATAGTGCCTCGAGGGCCAGTGCGGCTGTCTTGTTTTCGGCGCGTAGTGCTATGTCCGGGTAACTAGCGAGAGTGATGATCCCGTTAGGCCCGGGCATCTTGAGCTTCATGTACCCGTAATGGGGTATTGCTTGGAAGATTGTAAATGCTTCCCGCCCTAGCAGAGCGTGATAACCGCTGCTGAACGGAGCCACATGGAACGTGACCTCTTCGGACATGTAATTATCCGGCGTGCCGAACACCATCTAGTGTGATTTTTCCTGTACAGCGCGCCTCCCGACTGGGGATTATTCCTCTAAAGGTTGTGCTGCTTCGCTCAATGCGGTTCCAGT
The DNA here is from genome assembly GCF_056163025.1 of Triticum urartu. Taxonomy (NCBI): domain Eukaryota; kingdom Viridiplantae; phylum Streptophyta; class Magnoliopsida; order Poales; family Poaceae; genus Triticum; species Triticum urartu. The sequence goes on from NC_141877.1 coordinate 285,389,024, forward strand.
CTATTTCCATTTTTTGAAGGGTTTCCTCATAAATGAGGTTCAATCCGCTGCCGCCGTCCATGAGTACCTTGGTAAGACGAAAGCCGTCCACTATTGGACTGAGGACCAATGCGGCTAGTGCTCGGGCTATTCGGAATTTAGGTTCATCACTGGCGTTAAAGGTAATAGCCGTGTCACTCCATGGGTTTATTGTTACTACTTGGTAGACTTCGGCAAGGCTGCGGAGTGTCCTTTTTCACATATTATTTGATGCGAAAGTCTCGAAGACTGTTAATACCGTATTGGTGTCTCCGGGGTGGCTTTCTGTGGCCTCCGGAATTAGGAGAAGTTCTCCTATTTTGGCCACCTGCCGGAGTATCCAACATGCTCTAAGGCTGTGAGTTGGTGTGGCGTCCTCTGTACTGTGAATTTTACAGGGTCCATTGAGCCATCCTTCCAGTACGGTTCCATGCCCTGTAGAGGGTTTTTGCTTTTTGGTGTTTGACCCGGGTGTCTGGCGATGATGCACCCTTTTATTTCGGACTGGGTTTGTATTCAGGGCCGGATCGTCCCAAAATCTTATTTCGGTTTTCCAGGCGCTTTCCATCGCACAGTACTTTCGTACGATGGACACCAAGTCAGCGAAGCGTGTAATATCACGGCGACTTATGGCGTTGAGGATTCCCTTGTCCGTGCAATTATTGCAGAAGATTGAGATTGCGTCTTCCTCGCGGCAGTCCCTTATCCTGTTCCTAACCAGGAGGAATCTGGACCAGTAATGATGTACTGTTTCTTCGGGCTCTTGCCTGATTTGGGATAGATCGCTTATGTTCGGGTGGGTGGGTGGAATTAGATCCGAAGCCTCACCCAATCTGAGGCTCAGAGGCCAAGGAATTTCCGAACACAAAAATTTGGATTCCTGGATGTTGTCCAATGAATCCAGCCCGTCGCCTGACTCTAAGTTCGGGTCTTGAGTGATATCCTCCCCTCCGTGGGTATCCGGCTTGGAGGGGTCGGGAATCCAGACGTAGCTAGTCCTTAAGATAGATGAAGGGTTGCCACACTGTCCCTCTACCACGGCAACGTGATGGGTGACTTGGGGAGAGTTAATCTCTCTCAGATTGGGTTTAGGCCCAATCTGGTCGTAATCTGTAGCGACTCCCAAGGCAGCGATGCGACCCAAGAGCTCGTTTATGGAGGAGAGCTCCATTGGATCTAACTGCTCAGCGAGTTCCGAGCTGACATGAAGATTGTTTTCGATGGCTCGAGAGGTCATCGTTGGCGTAGAAGCCGAACAGGCGGTCATAAGAAAACCACCTAGCCGGAGGGTTTGGCCGACAGCCAAAGCTCCCTTAGCAACGGTGCCGTCTTTAAAGACGGGGCGAGGCATCCTTCCTGATGGCGATGACACAGAGGAACTCTCAATGAAAGCACCAATGTCGGTGTCAAAACCGGCAGATCTCGGGTAGGGGGTCCCGAACTGTGCGTCTAGGCCGGATGGTAACAGGAGGCAAGGGACACGAAGTTTTACCCAGGTTCGGGCCCTCTTGATGGAGGTAAAACCCTACGTCCTGCTTGATTAATATTGATAATATGGGTAGTACAAGAGTAGATCTACCACGAGATCAGAGAGGCTAAACCCTAGAAGCTAGCCTATGGTATGATTGTTGCGTATATATGTTGTCCTACGGATTAAAACCCTCCGGTTTATATAGACACCGGAGAGGGTTAGGGTTACACAAAGTCGGTTACAATGGTAGGAGATCTACATATCCGTATCGCCAAGCTTGCCTTCCACGCCAAGGAAAGTCCCTTCCGAACACGGGACGAAGTCTTCAATCTTGTATCTTCATAGTCCAGGAGTTCGGCTAAAGGTATAGTCCAGCCATCTGGACACCCCCTAATCCAGGACTTCCTCACCCATCTTCTTCCTCTATCTCACACAAACCCGAAAAACCAACTCAAGCACGACTTCCAGCCACTTTTGCTGTGATTTTCGATCTCCTTGCTCAAAGCACCTCTCGCAAAACTGCTTGGGGAGATTGTTCCTTGGTATGTGACTCCTCCATTGGTCCAATTAGTTTTTGTTCTAGTGCTTTATTCATTGCAAATTTTTGTTGCATAGGTGACCATGTTCTTGAGCTTGCATGTCAAATTTATATGGTTCCAAGTAGTTTTGATGCATGATATAGGCTCTAGGCACTTGTGGGAGTAGTTTCTATCAGTTTTATTGAGTTTGATTTACTTTTATTTTGAAGTTACTAAAAATTTCAGAATTTTTCAGAGAAAAACAATATGCTTAGGAAGATGTTCCAAGGTGGTTCCTCTAAGAAGCAAGGACCCAGGATTGCTATGCGCGATGCTGACGAGGATCCACCAAGAGACGCTCCAGTACGGCCTTGCGAATGGCCTCGGAAAATTTTATGGACCGTGCGGGAATTAAAGAAGAATTCAAAGCATATTTGCGCAATGCTGGTCTTGAGGATTTTGAGGCTAACAAATGCCCCCAGTATCATGATCTCACAAGTTCATTTGTGAGGAGGTTTGAGTATTCATCTTCGCGTAATTCTCCTTCAGTCATGTTTGATATCTATGACAAATCTTATACCATGGACTTAGAGGATTTCACTTCTGGTTGCAAACTTCCATCATGGGGTAGTGTTAGGGATCCCCCTAAATCTTAATTTAGAAACTTTCTTGTTAGTATAACTGTGGGGGAATCTAGAGATATAACGCAGGCTACCATAGGGAGCATTCACTTTCCTGCTATACATTATTTTGCTCTCTTCATCGATAGATGCATAAACGCTAAGGATGAAGCATGTCACATGTGTGTCCCTGATCTTAGCATTCTTAGGAGTGCTGTGTTAGGAGACCAATCTTATCATATGGGAGCCATTGTAGCTCGTAGGTTGCATCATAATTGACATAATGGAGATTTCTTTGGCGGAATTTATGCAACCCGCTTAGCTCATTTTCTTGAAATAGACATTCGTGAGGGTGATACGGAGTTGCCTCCTGCATATTTAGATTATAAATCTATGGCTTTGCACCAGTTTGTCAAGAGGTCTGAATTGCCTCTCTTATATCGTTTAATTTTTGATAAACGACGTGTTTTCCGTATTACTCTCCCTGCCCCTGCTTTCTTTGATTCCCAGGCAAAAGGAAGATATGTTATTACCAAAGAGGAGGCAGAAGAGTACGAGAGGAGAGCGGAGGCAGCTCGACTCCACCCTGCAGCTCAGCAGGTGATAACTGCTGCACATCAGTATGATCCCAACTATCCTTCTTCATCACAGTACGACCCCAACAGCTATTATTATGGATATCCGCCAGGCCAGCCGTGGCCATAGACCAACTTAGGCCAAAAGCCTAAGCTTGGGGGATTACGTATTTCTCAACGACATTACATTTATGCTCACACACACTCATTGCTAGATGTCGGTGCTCATACTTTTTCATTGTATTATCCATGCTAGTTTATTTTCTTTTTCCTGCTTTCTTCTTGTGTGCTTGTTAAACCTTAAGAAAAACCAAAAAAATAGTTGTAGCTTTTAATTAATTTACTTTCCATGCTTGTAGTAGTAATTAAAAAGAAAACCCAAAAATATTTCCCGTTCTTCTTTTGCTTGTTGGGAGCTTTCCCGTGTAAATAGTTTTATTTCTTTTCCTTTCTTTGGGGGTCAGTAGGAGAAGACCATAATTAAATTGTTGAAGTGGCTCTTATATGCATTATTGTTGAATTAACCAAAGAGCCCATATTGCCTTGTCTTCTCCTGTTTATTGAATGCTCGCAGATTCCAGCTTAGTCCAATGCACGTGCACTCTTATTATTATTCACACCGTTCGGTCGTGCACGTGAAAGCCAATTATGATGATATATGATGGACTGACTGAGATGAGAAAATCTGGTATGAACTCGACCTCTTTTGTTTTTTTAAATATGATGAGTCCCGCGTCTTGATTCAGCTTATTATGAATAAACATGTTTGCAATGACAATTAGAGATCAGAGTTGCTTGCGCCATGCTTGATTAGGTATGAGTTATAATGATTTACCTTGTGTGCCAACATGCTATTAAGATGATTATGATGTGGTATGATGGGGTGGTATCCTCCTTTGAATGATTTAAGTGACTTGACTTGGCACATGTTCACGCATGTAGTTGAAACAAATCAACATAGCCTTCACGATGTTTATGTTCAAGGTGGATTATATCCTACTCATGCTTGCATCCAATGTTTATTAATTTTAATGCATGTACATGGCTGTTGTCGCTCTCTAGTTGGTTGCTTCCCAGTCTTTTGCTAGCCTTCACCTGTACTAAGCGAGAATACTGCTTGTGCATCCAATCCTTTAAACCCCAAAGTTATTCCAGATGAGTCCACTATACCTTCCTATATGCGGTATCTACCTGCCATTCCAAGTAAATTTTTATGTGCCAAACTCTAAACATTTAAATAAGCATTCTGTTTTGTATGCTCAAATAGCTCATGTATCAACAAAGGTTGTCCTTATCTTCTGTGTTAGGCGGGTTATTCTCAAGAGGAGTGGACTCCGCTCCTCACTCACGAGAAAATGGCTGGTCACCGGGATGCCCAGTCCCATTCTTTATGCAAACTAAATCAAAATTAATTGCGAACAAAACTCCCCCTAGGACCTGATGTATGTTGGAGGCACTCGTTGTTTCGAGCAAGCCATGGATTGATGTTTGTTGGTGGAGGGGGAGTATAAACTTTACCATTCTGTTTGGGAACCGCCTATAATGTGTTTAGCATGGAAGATATCGCCATCTCTTAGTTGTTATGTTGACAATAAAAGTATACCGCTCAAAATACAATTTATCTCTATTTCAAAACCGAGCTCTGGCACCTCTACAAATCCCTGCTTCCCTCTGCGAAGGGCCTATCCATTTACTTTTATGTTGAGTCATCACCCTCTTATTAAAAAGCACTAGCTGGAGAGCACAGCTGTCATTTGCATTCATCACTATTAATTTATGTTGGATCTCTTTTACCATGAATTACAATGTCTAGTCAGTCCTTGATCTTTAAAGGTGCTCTGCATTTAAGTTTTGCGGTCTCAGAAAGGGCTAGCGAGATACCATCTTGTTATATCATATTATGATTGTTTTGAGAAAGTGTTGTCATCCGAGATTTATTATTATGACTTGCTAGTTGATTATGCTATTGATATGAGTAATTATGAGACCTGAGAATTATTGCAAATGTGGTTAGTTATGATCTATGCTGAAAACTTGAATGCTAGCTTGACATAGTTACAACAACAAGAGCAAACAGAGTTTGTAAAAGTTTTTCTTTCTTTCTTTCAGTTTGTCAACTGAATTGCTTGAGGACAAGCAAGGGTTTAAGCTTGGGGGAGTTGATACGTCTCCGTCGTATCTACTTTTCCAAACACTTTTGCCCTTGTTTTGGACTCAAATTTGTATGATTTGAATGGAACTAACCCGGACTGATGCTGTTTTCAGCAGAATTTCCATGATATTGTTTTATGTGCAGAAAACAAATATTCTCGGAATGACCAGAAACTCCACGGGAGGTCTTAGTAAAAAAATAAAAAATCCTCGCCAAATATGAAGACCAGGGGGCCCACACCCTTCTCACGAGGGTGGGGGGCGCCCCCCTAGGGCGCGCCCCCTACCTCGTGGGCCCCCTGTAGACCCTCCGACACCAACTCCAACTCTATATATTTGCTTTCGGAGAGAAAAAACAGGGAGAAGAAATCATCGCATTTTACGATACGGAGCCGCCGCCAAGCCATAAAACCTCTCAGGAGGGCTGATCTAGAGTCCGTTCGGGGCTCTGGAGAGGGGGATTCGTCGCCGTCGTCATCATCAACCATCCTCCATCACCAATTTCATGATGCTCACCGCCGTGCGTGAGTAATTCCATCGTAGGCTTGCTGGACGGTGATGGGTTGGATGAGATTTATCATGTAATCGAGTTAGTTTTGTTAGGGTTTGATCCCTAGTATCCATTATGTTCTGAGATTGATGTTGCTATGACTTTGCTATGCTTAATGCTTGTCACTAGGGCCTGAGTGCCATGATTTCAGATCTGAACCTATTATGTTTTCATCAATATATGAGAGTTCTAGATCCTATCTTGCAAGTCTATAGTCACCTACTATGTGTTATGATTTGGCAACCCCGAAGTGACAGTAATCGAGACCACTCCCAGTGATGACCGTGGTTTGAGGAGTTCATGTATTCACTATGTGCTAATGCTTTGTTCCGGTTCTCTATTAAAAGGAGGCCTTAATATCCCTAAGTTTCCAATAGGACCCCGCTGCCACGGGAGGGTAGGACAAAAGATGTCATGCAAGTTCTTTTCCATAAGCACGTATGACTATATACGGAATACATGCCTACATTACATTGATGAATTGGAGCTAGTTATGTGTCACCCTATGTTATGACTGTTACATGATGAACGGCATTTGGCATAATTATCCATCACTGATCCAGTGCCTATGAGTTTTCCATATACTGGTTTACGCTTATTTACTTTTCCGCTGCTACTGTTACAATCACTACAAAATACCAAAAACATTACTTTTGCTGCCTTTACTTTTTTTCCACTACCGCTACTATCATATTACTTTGCTACTAAACACTTTGCTGCAGATACTAAGTTTCCAGGTGTGGTTGAATTGACAACTCAGCTGCTAATACTTGAGAATATTCTTTGGCTCCCCTTGTGTCGAATCAATAAATTTGGGTTGAATACTCTACCCTCGAAAGCTGTTGCGATCCCCTATACTTGTGGGTTATCACTAGTCCACCCACATATCAAATTATCAAAGTAACGAATGCGAATCATATGAGCATGATGAAAACTATCTTGACGATAATTCCCATGTGTCCTCGGGAGCGCTTTCCTTTAAATAAGAGTTTGTCCAGGCTTGTCCTTTGCTACAAAAAGGATTGGGCCACCTTGCTGAACCTTGTTTGCTTTTGTTACTTGTTACCCTTATGAATTACCTTATTACAAAACTATTTGTTATCGGTAATTTTAGTGCTTGTAGAGATTAGTTTACTGAAAACTGCTTGTCATTTCCTTCTGCTCCTCGTTGGGTTTGACACTCTTACTTATCGAAAGAACTATGATAGATCCCCTATACTTGTGAGTCATGAAGACTCTTTTCTGGTGCCGTTGCCGGGGAGTGAATCACCTTTGGTTGGTGGAATTTGGTAAGGAAAAATTTATATTGTGTGCTGAAATTTACTGTCACTTGTTACTATGGAAAATAATCCTTTAAGGGGTTGTTCGGGGTATCTTCACCCCGAACAGTAGAGCAAAGAGTTGCTCATCAACCTACTGAACCTACTGAAAATGTTTACTTTGAAATTCCTTCGGGTATGATAGAGAAACTGCTAGATAATCCTTTTACATGAGATGGAACGTTACATCCCGATATGCACCTAATCTATGTGGATGAAGTTTGTGGATTATTTAAGCCTGCAGGTATGCCCGAGGATGTTGTCAATAAGAAGGTCTTCCCTTTATCTTTGAAGAGAAAGGCATTGACATGGTTTAGGCTATGTGATGATATTGGATCATGGAACTACAACCGATTGAAATTGGAATTTCATTGGAAGTTTTATCCTATGCATCTAGTTCATCATGATCGTAATTATATATATATTATTTTTGCCCTCGCGAAGGAGAGAGTATCGCTCAAGATTGGGGGAGGCTTAAGTCAATTTTATATTCATGCCCCAATCATGATATCTCAAGAGAAATTATTATTCAAAAAAATTATGCTCGGCTTTCTCTCAATAATAGCTCCATGCTCCATACTTCTTGTACTGGTTCTTTCATGATGAAGACTATTGAATTCATATGGGATATATTGGAAAGAATTAAACGCAACTCTGAAGATTGGAAACTCGATGAAGGTAAGGAGTAGGGTATAACACCTAAGTTTGATTGAGTTAAATCTTTTATGGATACTGATGCTTTTCATGAATTTAGCACTAAATATGGACTTGACTCTGAGATATTAGCTTCTTCTTGTGAATCATTTGCTACTCATGTTGATCTCCCTAAGGAGAAGTGGTTTAAATATCATCCTCCCCCATTGAAGTAAAAGTAGTCGAACCTATTAAAGTTTAAGAAAAGACTATCACTTATAATGTTGATCCTATTGTTCCTACCGCTTATATTGAGAAACCACCTTTCCCTATTAGAATAAAGGATCATGCTAAAGCTTCAACTGTGGTTCGTAAGAGTAATGCTAGAACACCTACACCCTCTAAGCAAATTAATGTTGAACCTAGTATTGCTATGGTTAAGGATCTCTTGGTCGGTAATATTGATGGGCATGTTATTTACTTCTGTGATGAAGCTGCTAGAATTGCTAGACCCGATACTAAAAATAAACATAGACAAGTTGTTGGCATGCCTGTTGTTTCTGTTAAAATAGGAGATCATTTTTATCATGGCTTATGTGATATGGGTGCTAGTGTTAGTGCAATACCTTATACTTTATATAAAGAAATTATGCATGATATTGCACCTGCTGAGATAGAAGATATTGACGTTACTATTAAGCTTGCCAATAGAGATACTATTTCACCAGTTGGGATTGTTAGAGATGTTGAAGTCTTGTGTGGGAAAATTAAATATCGTACTAATTTTCTTATTCTTGCTTCCCCAGAAGATGACTTTTGTCCCATTATATTTCCTAGAACCTTCTTGAATACTGTTAAGGCTAAGATAGACTGCGAAAAGGATATTTTTACTGTTGGTTTAGGGGATATGTCTCATGATTTTAATTTTGCTAAATTTCATAGACAACCCCATGATAAATAATTGCCTAGTAAAGATGAAATTATTGGTCTTGCTTCTATTGTAGTGCCTCCTAATGGTCCTTTAGAACAATATTTGCAAGACCATGAAAATTATATGTTTATGAATGAAAGAAGGGAAATAGATGAAGTATTCTTTAAACAGGGACCTATTTCGAAACACAACTTGCCTATTGAAATTCTAGAGGATCCTCCTCCACCCTGACACTCTTAAATATGCTTATCTTGATGAAAAGAAGATATATCCTGTTATTATTAGTGCTAAGTTTTCAGAGCAGGAAGAAGAGAAATTATTGAAAACTCTGAAGAAGCACCGCGCTACTATTGGATGTACTCTTAATGATCTTAAGGGCATTAGTCCCTCTCTATGCTAGCACAAAATAAAATTGGAGAAAGACGCAAAACCGGTTGTTGATCACCAACAGCGGTTAAATCCTAAGATGAAAGAAGTGGTAAGAAATGAAATACCAAAGCTTCTGGAGGCAGGTATAATTTATCCTGTTGCTGATAGTCAATGGGTAAGTCACGTCCATTGTGTCCCTAAGAAGGGAGGTATTACTGTTGCTCCCAATGATAAAGACGAATTGATCCCACAAAGAATTGTTATAGGTTATAGAATGGTAATTGATTTCCTTAAATTAAATAAAGCTACTAGAAAGGATCATTACCCTTTACCTTTTATTGATCAAATGCTAGAAATATTATACAAACATACACATTTTTGCTTTCTAGACGGTTATTCTGGTTTCTCTCATATACATATGTCGAAAGAGGATCAAGAAAAGACCACTTTTACTTGCCCTTTCGGTACCTTTTCTTATAGACATATGCATTATGGTTTATGTAATGCACCTACTACCTTTTAAAGATGTATGACTGCCATATTCTCTAACTTTTGTGAAAAGATTTTTGAGGTTTTCATGGATGATTTCTCCGTGTATGGAACTTTTTTTGATGATTGCTTAAGCAACCTTGATCGACTTTTGCAGAGATGTGAAAAAACTAATCTTGTCTTGAATTGAGAAAAGTGCCACTTTATGGTTAATGAAGGTATTGTCTTGGGGCATAAAATTTCTGAAAGAGGTATTGAAGTTGATAAAGCTAAAGTTGATGCTATTGAAAAGATGTCGTGTCCTAAGGACATTAAAGGTATAAGAAGTTTCCTTGGTCATGCCGGTTTTTATAGGATGTTCATTAAAGACTTCCTAAAAATTTCTAGGCCTCTAACTAATCTCCTACAAAAAGATGTTCATTTTGTCTTTGATGATGATTGTGTAGAAGCATTTGAAATACTTAAGAAAGCCTTGATTTCTGCACCTATTGTTCAGCCACCTGATTGGAATTTACCCTTTGAAATTATGTGTGATGCTAGTGATTATGTTGTAGGTGCTGTTCTAGGACAAAGAGTTGATAAGAAATTAAATGATATCCAATATGCTAGTAAAACTCTAGACAGTGCCCACGGAAATTATGCTACTATTGAAAAAGAATTTTTAGCAGTTGTATTTGCTTGTGATAAGTTCAGACCTTATATTGTTGATTCTAAAGTAACTGTTCACACTGATCATGCTGCTATTAGATACCTTATGGAAAAGAAGGATGCTAAACCTAGACTTATTAGATGGGTTCTCTTGCTACAAGAATTTGATATGCATATTATTGATAGGAAGGGAGCTGAGAACCCCGTTGCAGACAACTTGTCTAGGTTAGAAATGTTCTTGATAACCCACTCCCTATTGGTGATAGTTTTCCTGATGAACAATTAGCTGTCATAAATGCTTCTCGTACTGCTCCACGGTATGTTGATTATGCTAATTACATTTTTGCTAAATTTATACCACCTAGTTTCACATACCAGCAAAAGAAAAGGTTTTCCCATGATTTGAGATATTACTTATGGGATGACCCACACCTTTATAAAGAAGGAGTAGATGGTGTTATTAGACGTTGTGTACCTGAGCATGAATAGGAATAGATCCTACGCAAGTGTCACTCCGAGGCTTATGGAGGACAACACGCTGGAAATAGAACTGCACATAAGATCCCGAAGGTTTTGACCACCATACCATGACAAAATCCTCTGTTTTTGTTCTGAGTCGTTTCTGCCGTAGATTAGAGCAATATGTCATCCCAGGATTCGGAGGGAGAAAGCTATGTGGCTGATTACCTTGCAGACCCTAAGGTCTACGGGGACTTTGAGCATTGTGGTTGGACCATGGAGGAAGAAGAAGACTATGATCCTAGGGGAAAGGAGGAGACGAGCTCAGATGAAGATGAAGTCCCATTACCTTAACCTGGGGACATGCATGTGGAGTTCAAAAAGTCAAGACTCCCTGATAGAGCAAAGAAACCTAAGGTCGAGTTTATCCCTTTTCGCCTCTTGCAGGGGAACAAACAGGAACTATGCAAAAAGATATTAAGCCTTCAGCAGGAGATCGATGACCTAAGGGAGCAAAATTCTATCCTCAAGCGCAAATTAAGGAAGAAGCATACGTCATCAACAACTCCATCACCACCTCCGAAGAAAGAGACATGAATACATGGGTATGTGCACTCCCCTTGGCAAATGCCAAGCTTGGGGGAGGTACCCCGGTATCGTATCACCATCACACTTCTATCTTTACTATTTTTCTTAGTTCGATCCTTTTGGTTATATCTTGATCTAGTAGAATAAAGTTTAGTATGATCTAGCTTTGAGTTTTTGTGTTGATCCTTATCTTTGTAATCGAGTCCGTGACCTATATATAATAAAGATTAGTCTTGGGTCGAGGGCTTGGTTATCTTGCTATGATCTTGAGGGAAGAAAAAATAGAAAGAAATAAAAAGATCATATTGATCTTATGGAGAGTAATGACTTCACATATAAAGAGTATGATGAATAAAAGTTGTTGAGAGTTCACAAACATAGTTTTGGTCATCATTGCAATTAATAGGAAGTAATAAAGAAAGAGAGATTTTCACATATTACTATACTATCTTGGACATCTTTTATTGTGAGCACTCATTAAAATATGACCTGCTAAAAAGTTGATGTTGGACAAGGGAGACAACGTAACGGGTTATGTTTTCTTTTATACAAAATAAAAATATGTTTTTATGGATCATCCAACATGTTGAGCTTGCTTTTCCCCCTCATGCTAGCCAAATTCTTTGCACCAAGTAGAGATACTACTTGTGCTTCCAAATATCCTTAAACCAAGTTTTGCCAAGAGGGTCCACCATATCTACCTATGGATTGAGTAAGATCCTTCAAGTAAGTTGTCATTGTTGCAAGCAATAAAAATTTCTCTCTAAATATGTATGATCTATTAGTGTGGAGAAAATAAGCTTTATACGAGCTTGTGATATGGAAGAAATAAAAGCGATAGACTGCATAATAAAGGTCCCTATCACAAGTGGCAATATAAAGTGACGTTCTTTTGCATTAAGATTTTGTGCTTCCAACCATAAAAGCACATGACAACCTCTGCTTCCCTCTGTGAAGGGCCTATCTTTTATTTTTGTCTTATACCTTATACAAGAGTCTTGGTGATCTTCACCTTTCCTTTACACTTTATCCTTCGGCAAGCACTATGTGTTGGAAAGATCCTGATATATATGTATATATATATATATCCAATTGGATGTGGGTTTTCATAAAGCATTATTGTTGACGTTACCTGATGAACCACAAGTGTAGGGGATCTATTGTAGCTTTTCGATAAGTAAGTGTGTCGAACCCAACAAGGAGCAGAAGGAAATGATAAGCAGTTTTCAGTAAGGTATTCTCTGCAAGCACTGAAATTATCGATAAAAGATAGTTTTGTGATAAGGTAATTTGTAACGAGTAGAAAGTAATAAAAGTAAATAAGGTGCAGCAAGATGGCCCGATCCTTTTTGTAGCAAAGGACGAGCCTGGACAAATTCTTATATGAAGGAAAGCGCTCCTGGGGACACATGGGAATTATCGTCAAGCTAGTTTTCATCATGTTCATATGATTCGTGTTCGGTACTTTGATAATTTGATATGTGGGTGGACCAGTGCTTGGGTGCTGTCCTTACTTGGACAAGCATCCCACTTATGATTAACCCCCATTGCAAGCATCGACAACTACAATAGAAGTATTAAGGTAAACCTAACCATAGCACGAAACATATGGATCCAAATCAGCCCCTTACGAAGCAACGCATAAACTAGGGTTTAAGCTTCTATCACTCTAGCAACCCATCATCTAATTATTACTTACCAATGCCTCCCATAGGCCCAAGCAATGGTGAAGTGTCATGTAGTCTACGTTCACATGACACCACTAGAGGGATGACAACATACATCTCATCAAAATATCGAACAAATACCAAATTCACATGACTACTAATAGCAAGACTTCTCCCATGTCCTCAGGAACAAACGTAACTACTCACAAAGCATATTCATGTTCATAATAAGAGGGGTATTGATATGCATAATGGATCTGAACATATGATCTTCCACCAATTAAACCAACTAGCATCAACTACAAGGAGTAATCAACACTACTAGCAACCCACAGGTACCAATCTAAGGTTTGGATACAAAGATTGGATACAAGAGATGAACTAGGGTTTGAGATGAGATGGTGCTAGTGAAGATGTTGATGGAGATTGACCCCCTCTCGATGAGAGGATCGTTGGTGATGACGATGGTGATGATTTCCCCCTCCCGAAGGGAAGTTTCCCCGGCAGAACAGCTGTGCCGGAGCCCTAGATTGGTTCCGACAAGGTTCCGCCTCATGGCGGAGAAGTTTCTTCCCGTGAGCTTGCTTATAATTTTTCCTCGGACGAAAGACCTCATATAGCAGAAGATGGGCATCGGAGGGCCACCAGGGAGACCACGAGGCAGGGGGGCGCGCCCAGGGGGTAGGGCACTCCCCCCACCCTCGTGGCCAGGGTGTGGCCCCCCTCTGGAACTTTCTTCGCTCAATATTTTTTATATATTCTGGAAATAACTTCTGTGAAGTTTCAGGACTTTTGGAGTTGTGCAGAATAGGTCTCTAATATTTGCTCCTTTTCCAACCGAGAATCCCAGCTGTCGGCATTCTCCCTCTTCATGTAAACCTTGTAAAATAAGAGAGAACAGGCATAAGTATTGTGACATAATGTGTAATAACAATCCATAATGCAATAAATATCGATATAAAAGCATGATGCAAAATGGACGTATCAACTCCCCCAAGCTTAGACCTCGCTTGTCCTCAAACGAAAGCCGAAATAGAAAAATATGTCCACATGTTTAGAGATAGAGGTGTCGATAAAAATAAAATACGGACATGAGGGCATCATGATCATTCTTAGAACAGCAACATATATATTGTCATATGATCTCTTATGCTAAAGTAACAATTCGATCACAATTTCAAGTATGAATCATAAACTTCATTGAGAACCAACAAACTATAATCTCAGTCATTGAGGCAATTGCAATTTATCATAAAATAGGAAAGATTCGTTATAAGAGCTTTTCAGCAAGTCCACATACTCAACCATCTTTTAGTCTTTCATAATTGCTAACACTCACGCGATATTTATGGTTATGAAGTTTTAATCGGACACAGAGAAAGATAGGGGCTTATAGTTTTGCCTCCCAACGTTTTACCTCAATGGTAATGTCAACAATAATAGCTCATGCAGACTCACAGCCAATTAGCTATATGTATTTGGATCTTTCCAACACATTCTGCTTGCCAAAGGATAAAATGTAAAAAGGAAAGGTGAAGATCACCATGGCTCTTATGTAAGATAGAAGATAAAATTAAAAGATATGCCCTTCACAGAGGGAAGCAGAGGTTGTCATGCGCTTTTAGGGTTGGATGCACAAAATCTTAATGCAAAAGAACGTCACTTTATATTGCCACTTGTGATATGGACCTTTATTATGCAGTCCGTCGCTTTTATTTCTTCCATATCAGAAGATCGTATAAAGCTTATTTTCTCCACATTAATAAGTCATACATATTTAGAAGTCAATTTTTATTGCATGCACCAATGACAACTTACTTGAAGGATCTTACTCAATACATAGGTAGGTATGGTGGACTCTCATGGCAAAACTGGGTTTAGGGATATTTGGAAGCACAAGTAGTATTTCTACTTGGTGCAAAGAATTGGCCAGCAAGAGAGGGAAATGCAAGCTCAACATGTTGGATGATCCATGACAATATAATTTATCTCAGATGTAAGAAAACATTACCCATTACGTTGTCTTCCTTGTCCAACATCAACTCTTTAGCATGTCATACTTTAATGAGTGCTCACAATCATAAAAGATGTCCAAGATAGTATATTTATATGTGAAGACCTTTCTTTCTTTATTACTTCCTATTAATTGCAACGGTGACCAAAACTATGTTTGTCAACTCTCAACAACTTTTACTCATCATACTCTTTATATGTGAGCTCATTACTCTCCATAAGATCGATATGATCTCTTTATTTCTTTTTATTTCTTTTATTTTATTTTATTCCATGTAGATCATAGCAAGACAATCAAGCCCTTGACTCAATACTAATCTTTATTATATATAGCTCACGGACTCGATTACATAGAAGGATCATAAAGCAAAACTCACAAATAAATCATACTAAAACTTTATTCTACTAGATCAAGATATTATCAAAAGGATCAAACTAAGAAAAACGGTAAAGGTAAAAGTGATGGTGATACGATACCAGGGCACTCCCCCAAGCTTGGCAGTTGCCAAGGGGAGTGCCCATACCCATGTGATTATGTCTCCTTCTTCGGGCGTGGTGATGTGATATTCTTGGCGATGATGCCCCTCAAGATACGATTCTCTTCCTCGAGCTTATTAACTTGCTGCTTGAGGTTCATTATTTCCTTACGGAGCTTGCCAGTGACGGCTAAAGCTCCTTTCACCCAAGGATGTTTCATAGCTGCGGGAGAACAAGTAACACTCTTTTTCATATTTTTATAAGAAATAAATCTAACATTGGAAGGGATGACCGAGTTTGGAATAGCTGAGCTCTATGGTTCCCCCATCGCGGATCCTGCCCAGAAATGAGAAGTAACTTCTTGATCCTCCTCCATGGCATCTATCCTTTTCAAGTCAGCTTCCATATCTTCCTCCGTTGAGGGCCCAAAGTGATAGGCATCGTTGTTTGCCCCTGCACCTGGTGTTGGATGAGACACCCGACTCTCCCCGACTGACTCTTGAGAAGACATCTTGCTCTAATCTGCGGCAGAAACAGCTTGAAACAAAGACAAGAGATATTTGCATGATACGGTGGTCAAAACCTTAGGGAGATTATATAATGAATTTTTACCGATGAAAAGAAGTATCGTGCAAGAAAACGGATTCCGGAGAGCACACGAGGTTCCCACGAGGCAGGGGGCGCGCCTCCCACCCTCGTGGAAGCCTCGTGTCCTTCCCAGACCGCTTCTTATTTTCCTTTTTTATATATTCCAAAACGGAGAAATATTGCCATTAGAACTGTTTTGGAGTCGGCTTACTTACCGTACCACATACCTATTCCTTTTCGGAGTCTGAAACATTACGGAAAGTGTCCCTTATGTATTCCTCCAGGGTTACGATTTCAATAATATTAGTCTAAACATTTATAGGGTTACCTAAGATATAATGTTTGATTCTTTGTCCGTTCACCACCTTCGGATTTGTGCCTTCGAAGTTTTTGATTTTTATGGTTTGCCTGCAAAAAATCTTAAACAAGAGTTGTATAACAATACATAATCACCTACATTGAACTCACGTTTTTGTATCCTTTTATCATGCCATCTTTTAACTTTTTCTTTAAACAGTTTGGCATTCTCATAGGCTTGGGTTCTCCATTCATCAAGTGAGCTAATGTCAAATAACCTCTTCTCACCGGCAAGTTTGAAATCATAGTTGAGCTCTTTGATAGCCCAATATGCCTTAGGTTCTAGTTCGAGAGGTAAGTGACAAGCTTTACTGTAAACCATTTTATAAGGAGACATACCCATAGGATTTTTATATGCAGTTCTATAATCCCATAATGCATCATCAAGTTTCTTGGACCAATTCTTCCTAGATCTATTAACGGTCTTTTGCAAAATTAGTTTAAGCTCTCTATTACTCAATTCTACTTGACCACTAGACTGTGGGTGATAAGGAGATGTAATTCTATGATTAACATCATACTTAGCAAGCATTTTACGAAAGGCACCATGAATAAAGTGTGAACCACCACCAGTCATTAAATATCTAGGGACTCCAAACCTCGGGAAAATAACTTCTTTAAGCATCTTAATAGAGGTGTTATGATCAGCACAACTAGTTGGAATAGCTTCTACCCACTTAGTAACGTAATCAACAGCAACTAAAATATGCGTATACCCATTAGAGGAAGGAAAAGGTCCCATATAATCAAAGCCCCAAACATCAAATGGTTCAATAAGAAGTGAATAATTCATAGGCATTTCTTGACATCTACTAATATTACCGATTCTTTGACATTCCTCAGAAGATAAGACAAACTTACGGGCATCCTTGAAGAGAGTATGCCAATAAAAACTGGATTGCAATACCTTATGCGCAGTTCTATCTCCAGCGTGGTGCCCTCCATAAGCCTCGGAGTGGCACTTGCGTAGGATCTGTTCATGTTCATGCTCATGTACACAACGTCTAATAATACCATCTACTCCTTTATAAAGATGTGGGTCATCCCAAAAGTAATGTCTCAGATCTTTTTCTTTTGCTGGTATGTGAAACTAGGTGGTATAAATTTAGCAACAATATAATTAGCATAATCAGCATACCATGGAGCAGTACGAGAAGCATTTACGACATTTAATTGTTCATCAAGAAAGCTATCATCAATAGGTAGTGGGTCATCAAGAACATTCTCTGACCTAGACAAGTTGTCTGCAACGGGGTTCTCAGCTCCCTTTCTATCAATGATATGCAAATTAAATTCTTGTAGCAGGAGAACCCATCTAATAAGTCTAGGTTTAGCATCTTTCTTTTCCATAAGATATTTAATAGCAGCATGATCAATGTGGATAGTTACTTTAGAATCAACAATATAAGGTCTGAACTTATCACATGCAAATACAACTGCTAAAAATTCTTTTTCAGTAGTAGCATAATTTCTCTAGGAATTGTCTAGAGTTTTACTACCATATTGAATAACATTTAATTTCTTATCAACTCTTTGCCCTAGAACAGCACCTGCAGCATAATCACTAGCATCACACATAATTTCAAAAGGTAGATTCCAATCAGGTGGCTGAACAATAGGTGCAGAAATCAAAGCTTTCTTAAGTAATTCGAATGCTTCTACACAATCATCATCAAAGACAATAGGAATATCATTTTGTAATAGATTAGTCAGAGGCCTGGAATTTTTTGAAAAGTCCTTAATGAACCTCCTATAAAAACTGGCATGACCCAGAAAACTTATTATACCTTTGATGTCCTTGGGACACGGCATCTTTTCAATAGCATCAGCTTTAGCTTTATCAACTTCAATACCTCTTTCAGAAATTTTATGCCCCAAGAAAATACCTTCATTAACCATAAAGTGGCACTTCTCCCAGTTCAAGACAAGATTAGTTTCTTCACATCTCTGCAAAACTCGATCAAGGTTGCTCAAGCAATCATCAAAATAGGATCCATAAATGGAGAAATTGTCCATGAAAACCTCACAAATCTTTTCACAAAAGTCAGAGAATATAGCCATCATGCATCTTTGAAAGGTAGCAGGTGCATTACGTAAACCAAAAGGCATACATCTATAAGCAAAAGTACCGAAAGGGCAAGTAAAAGTGGTCTTTGCTTGATCATTAGCTGACACAGGTATTTGAGAGAAGCCAGAGTAACCATCTAGAAAGCAAATATGTGTATGTTTGGATAATATTTCTAGCATTTGATGAATAAAAGGCAAAGGGTAATGATCTTTTTAGTAGCTTTATTTAATTTGCGAAAATCAATTACCATCCTATAACCTGTAATAATTCTTTGTGGAATCAATTCATCTTTATCATTAGGAACGACAGTAATAACTCCCTTCTTAGGGACACAATGGACATGACTTACCCACTGACTATCAGCAATGGGATAAATTATACCTGCCTCAAGGAGCTTTAATATTTCCTTTCTTACCACTTATTTCATCTTAGGATTTAGCCGTCGTTGGTGATCAATAACTGGTTTGGCGTCTTTCTCCAAATTTATTTTGTGTTGACATAGAGTGGGACTAATCCCTTAAGATCATCAAGAGTATATCCAATAGCAGCACGGTGCTTCTTCAGAGTTTTCAATAATTTCTCTTCCTCCTTCTCTGAAAGGTTAGCAGTAATAATAACAGGATATATCTTCTTTTCATCATGATAATCATATTTAAGAGTATCAGGCAATGGTTTAAGCTCAAACACGGGATCACCCTTGGGTGGAGGAGGATCCCCTAGGATTTCAACAGGCAAATTGTGTTTCAGAATAGGTCCCTGTTTAAAGAATACTTCATCTATTTCCCTTCTTTCATTCATGAATAGATCATTTTCATGGTCTAGCAAATATTGTTCTAAAGTATCAGTGGGAGGCACGGCAATAGAAGCAAGACCAATTATTTCATCTTTACTAGGCAATTCCTCATCACGGGGTTGTCTATGAAATTTAGCAAAATTAAACTCATGAGACATATCCCCTAAACCAACGGAAACAATATCCTTATTGTAGTCTATCTTAGCATTAACACTATTCAAGAAGGGTCTACCAAATATAATGGGACAAAAGCTATCTTGTGGGGAACCAAGAACAAGAAAATCAGCAGGATATTTAACCTTCCCACACAAGACTTCAACATCTCTAACAATCCCAATTGGTGAAATAGTATCTCTATTGGCAAGCTTAATGGTAACATCGATATCTTCTATCTTAGTAGGTGCAATATCATGCATAATTTCTTTGTATAAGGAATGGGGTATTGCACTTGCACTAGCACCCATATCACATAAGCCATGATAGCAATGATCTCCTATTTTAATAGAAATAACAGGCATGCCTACAACAGGTCTATGTTTATTTTTAGTATCAGATCTAGCAATTCTAACAGTCTCATCACAGAAGTAAATAACATGCCCATCAATATTATCGGCCAAGAGATCTGTAACCATAGCAATATTAGATTCAACACTAACTTGCTCAGGGGGTTTGTGTGTCCTAATATTACTTTTGTTGACTACAATTGAAACTTTAGCATGATCCTTTATTCTAACAGGGAAAGGTGGTTTCTCAACATAAGCAGTAGGAACAACAGGATCATTATAAGTGATAGTCTTTTCTCCAACTTTAATAGGTGCAACTACTTTTACTTCAATGGGAGGATTATATTTAAACCACTTCTCCTTTGGAAGATCAACATGAGTAGCAAAGGATTCAGAAAAAGGAAGCTACTATCTCAGAGTCAAGTCCATATTTAGTGCTAAATTCATGAAATGCATCGGTATCCATAAAAGATTTAACACAATCAAACTTAGGTGTTATACCTGACTCCTTACCTTCGTCGAGGTCCCAATCTTCAGAGTTGCGTTTAATTCTTTCCAATAAATCCCATTTGAATTCAATAGTCTTCATCATAAAAGATCCATTACAAGAAGTGTCGAGCATGGAGCGATTACTGAGAGAAAGCCGATCATAAATTTTTTGAATAATTATTTCTCTTGAGAGCTCATGATTGGGGCATGAATATAACATTGACTTAAGCCTCCCCCAATCCTGAGCGATGCTTTCTCCTTCGCGAGGCCAAAAATTATATATATAATTATGATCACGATGAACAAGATGCATAGGATAAAACTTCTGGTGAAATTCCAATTTCAATCGCTTGTAGTCCCATGATCCCATATCATCACATAGCCTATACCATGTAAATGCATCTCCCTTCAAAGTTAAAGGGAATACCTTCTTATTGATAACATCCTCGGGCATACCTGCAAGCTTAAATAATCCACAAACTTCATCCACATAGATTAAGTGTAAATCGGGATGCAATGTTCCATCTCCTGCAAAAGGATTAGCTAGCAGTTTCTCTATCATACCCGAAGAAATTTCAAAGTAAACATTTTTAGTAGGTTCAGTAGATTGAGGGGTAACTCATTGTGCTTCCAGACGAGGTGAAGATACCCCGAACAAACCCCTCAAAGGATTATGTTCCATAGTAACAAGTGACAGTAAATTTCAACACACTATATAAATTTTTCCTTACCAAATTCCACCTACCAAACGCGCTTCACTCCCCGGCAACGGCGCCAGAAAAGAGTCTTGATGACCCACAAGTGTAGGGGACCTATCGGAGCTTTTCGATAAGTAAGAGTGTCGAACCCAACGAGGAGCAGAAGGAAATGATAAGCAGTTTTCAGTAAGGTATTCTCTGCAAGCACTGAAATTATCGGTAACAGATAGTTTTGTGATAAGGTAATTTGTAACGAGTAGCAAGTAATAAAACAAAATAAGGTGCAAAAAGATGGCCCAATCCTTCTTGTAGCAAATGACAAGCCTGGACAAACTCTTATATGAAAGGAAGCGCTCCCGAGGACACATGGGAATTATCGTCAAGCAAGTTTTCATCACGTTCATATGATTCGCGTTCGGTACTTTGATAATTTGATATGTGGGTCGACCGGTGCTTGGGTGCTGTACTTACTTGCACAAGCATCCCACTTATGATTAACCACCATTGCAAGCATCGACAACTACAACATAAGTATTAAGGTAAACCTAACCATAGCATGAAACATATGGATCCAAATCAGCCCCTTACGAAGCAACGCATAAACTAGGGTTTAAGATTCTGTCACTCTAGCAACCCATCATCTAATTATTACTTCCCAATGCCTCTCCCTAGGACCAAACAATGGTGAAGTGTCATCTAGTCGACGTTCACATGACATGACTAGAGGGATGACAACATACATCTCATCAAAATATCGAACGGATACCAAATTCACATGAATACTAATAGCAAGACTTCTCCCATGTCCTCAAGAACAAACGTAACTACTCACAAAGCATATTCATGTTCATAATCAGAGGGGTATTAATATGCATAATGGATCTGAACATATGATCTTCCACCAATTAAACCAACTAGCATCAACTACAAGGAGTAATCAACACTACTAGCAACCCACAGGTACCAATCTAAGGTTTGGATACATAGATTGGATACAAGAGATGAACTAGGGCTTGAGATGACATGGTGCTAGTGAAGATGTTGATGGAGATTGACCCCCTCCCGATGAGAGGATCGTTCGTGATGACGATGGTGATGATTTCCTCCTCCCGGTGGGAAGTTTCCCCGACAAAACAGCTCTGCCAGAGCCCTAGATTGGTTCCGCCAAGGTTCCGCCTTGTGGTGGCGGAGTTTCTTCCCGTGAGTTTGCTTATTATTTGTCCTCGACGAAAGACCTCATATAGCAGAAGATGTGCATCGGAGGGCCACCAGGGAGCCCACGAGGCAGGGGGCGCGCCCAGGGGGTAGGGCGCGCCCCCCACCCTCGTGGCCTGGGTGTGGCCCCCCTCTGGAACTTTCTTCGCTCAATATTTTTTATATATTCTGGAAATAACTTCCGTGAAGTTTCAGGACTTTTGGAGATGTGCAGAATAGGTCTCTAATATTTGCTCCTTTTCCAGCCCAGAATCCCAGATGCCGGCATTCTCCCTCTTCATGTAAACCTTGTAAAATAAAAGAGAATAGGCATAAGTATTGTGACATAATGTGTAATAACAGCCCATAATGCAATAAATATCGATATAAAAGCATGATGCAAAATGGACGTATCATTACCCTTGAGGTAAAAGGTTGGGAGGAAAAACTATAAGCCCCTATCTTTCTCTGTGTCCGATTAAAACTTCATACCCATAAGTATTGCGTGAGTGTTAGCAATTGTGAAAGACTAAATGATAGTTGAGTATGTGGACTTGCTGAAAAGCTCTTATGTTGACTCTGTCTGATGTTATGATAAATTGCAATTGCTTCAATGACTGGGATTATAGTTTGCTAATTTTTCAATGAAGTTTCTGATTTATACTTTACATTATTGTGAATAGATTGTTACTTCAGTATAAGAAATCGTATGGCAATATATATATGTTGCTATTCCAAGAATGATCATGATGCCCTCATGTCCGTATTTTATTTTATCGACACCTCTATCTCTAAACATGTGGACATATTTTTCGATATCGGCTTCCGCTTGAGGACAAGCGAGGTCTAAGCTTGGGGGAGTTGATACATCCATTTTGCATCATGCTTTTATATCGATATTTATTGCATTATGGGTTGTTATTACACATTATGTGACAATACTTTTGCCTTTTCTCTTTTATTTTACAAGGTATACATGAAGAGGGAGAATGCCGACAGCTGGAATTCTGGGCTGGAAAAGGAGCAAATATTAGAGACCTATTCTACACAACTCCAAAAGTCATGAAACTCCACGAAAGTCTGTTTTGGAATATATTAAAAGTATTGGGCGAAGAAAGCACCAGAGGGGGGGCACCCACTGTCCACGAGGGTGGAGGGTGCGCCCTACCCCCTGGGCGCGCCCCCTGCCTCGTGGGCCACTTGGAAGCCCCCAGATGCCCATCTTCTGGTATAAGGTGTCTTTTTCCGTGTAAAAATTTAGAAGGAAGCTTTCGGGATGAAGCGCCGCCGTCTCGAGGCGGAACCAATCTAAGGCTCCGGCGGAGCTGTTCTGTCGGGGAAACATCCCTCTGAGAGGGGGAAATCATCACCATCGTCATCCCCATCGATCCTCTCATCGGGAGGGGTCAATCTCCATCAACATCTTCACCAGCACCATCTCCTCTCAAACCCTAGTTCATCTCTTGTATCCGATCTTTGTCTCAAAACCTCAGATTGGTACCTTTGGGTTGCTAGTAGTGTTGATTACTCCTTCAAGTTGATGCTAGTTGGTTTATTTGATGGAAGATTATATGTTTAGATCCTTTATGCACATGAGTAACCCTCTGATTATGAACATGAATATGATTTGTGAGTAGTTATGTTTGTTCCCAAGGACATGGGAGAAGTCTCGTTATAAGTAGTCATGTGAATTTGGTATTCGTTCGATATTTTGATGAGATGTATGTTGTCTTTCCTCTAGTGGTGTTATGTGAACGTCGACTACATGACACTTCACCATTGTTTGGGCCTAGGGGAAGGCATTGGGAAGTAACAAGTAGATGATGGGTTGCTAGAGTGACAGAAGCTTAAACCCTAGTTTATGCGTTGCTTCGTAAGGGGCCGATTTGGATCCATATGTTTCCTGCTATGGTTAGGTTTACCTTAACTCTTCTTTCGTAGTGGGATGCTTGTCCAAGGAAGGGCAGTACCCAAGCACCGGTCCACCCACATATCAAATTATCAAAGTAACGAACGTGAATCATATGAGCATGATGAAAACTAGCTTGACGATAATTCCCATGTGTCCTTGGGAGCGCTTTCCTTTATATAAGAGTTTGTCTGGGCTTGTCCTTTGCTACAAAAAGGATTGGGCCAGCTTGCTGCACCTTGTTTACTTTTGTTACTTATTACCCATTACGAATTACCTTATCATAAAATTATCTGTTACCGATAATTTCAATGCTTGCAGAGATTACCTTACTAAAAACTACTTATCATTTCCTTATGCTCCTCGTTGGGTTCGACACTCTTACTTATCGAAAGGACTACAATAGATCCCCTATACTTGTGGGTCATCAGCCCGCTGCAAGAGCAACACCAGATGTTATGAACGTCTGGCAGAGCAAAGCTGATGACTAGTCGATAGTTCAATGTGCCATGCTTTACGGCTTAAAATCGGGACTTCAACGACATTTTGAACATCATGGAGCATATGAGATGTTCCAGGAGTTGAAGTTAATATTTCAAGAAAATGCCCGAATTGAGAGGTATGAAGTCTCCAATAAGTTCTATAGCTGCAAGATGGAGGAGAATAGTTCTGTCAGTGAACATATACTCAGAATGTCTGGGTACCACAACCACTTGGCTCAACTGGGAGTTAATCTTCCTGATGATAGTGTCATTGACATAGTTCTTCAATCACTTCCACCAAGCTACAAAAGCTTCGTGATGAACTATAATATGCAAGGGATGGATAAGACAATTCCCGAGCTCTTCGCTACTAAAGGCTGCGAGGTAAAAATCAGGAAGGAGCGTCAAGTGTTGATGGTCAACAAGACCACTAGTTTCAAGAAGAAGGGCAAAGGGAAGAAGGGGAACTTCAAGAAGAACGGCAAGAAAGTTGTTGCTCAAGTGAAGAAGCCCAAGTATGGACCTAAGCCTGAGACTGAGTGCTTCTACTGCAAAGGGACTGGTCACTGGAAACGGAACTGCCCCAAGTATTTGGCAGATAAGAAGGATGGAAAAGTGAAAGGTATATTTGATATACATGTTATTGATGTGTACCTTACAAATGCTCGCAGTAGCGCCTGGGTATTTGATACTGGTTCTGTTTCTCATATTTGCAACTCAAAATAGGGGCTACGGATTAAGTGAAGATTGGCTAAGGACGAGGTGACGATGCGCGTCGGAAATGGTTCCAAAGTCGATGTGATCGCAGTCGGCACGCTACCTCTACATCTACCTTTGGGATTAGTTTTAGACCTAAATAATTGTTATTTGGTGCCAGCGTTAAGCATGAACATTATATCTGGATCTTGTTTGATGTGAGACGGTTATTCATTTAAATCAGAGAATAATGGTTGTTTTATTTATATGAGTAATATCTTTTATGGTCATGCACCCTTGATGAGTGGTCTATTTTTATTGAATCTCGATAGTAGTGATACACATATTCATAGTGTTGAAGCCAAAAGATATAAGTTAAATAATGATAGTGCAACTTATTTGTGGCACTGATGTTTAGGTCATATTGGTGTAAAGCACATGAAGAAACTCCATATTGATGGGCTTTTGGAATCACTTTATTATGAATCACTTGATGCTTGCAAACCATGCCTCATGGGCAAGATGACTAAAACTCCGTTCTCTGAAACAATGGAGCGAGCAATAGACTTGTTGGAAATAATACATACTGATGTATGCGGTCCCATGAGTGTTGATGCTCGTGGCGGGTATCGTTATTTTCTGAACTTCACAGATGATTTGAGTAGATGTGGGTATATCTACTTGATGAAACATAAGTCTGAAACATTTGAAAAGTTCAAAGAATTTCAATGTGAAGTGGAAAATCATCGTTACAAGAAAATTATGTTTCTATGATCTGATCGTGGAGGTGCATATTTGAGTTATCAGTTTGGTCTTCATTTCAAACAATTCGGAATAGTTTCGCAACTCACGCCACCTGGAACACCACAGCGTAATGGTGTGTCCGAACGTCATAACCGCACTTTATTAGATATGGTGTGATCTATGATGTCTCTTACTGATTTACCGTTATCTTTTTGGGGTTATGCTTTAGAGACGGCTGCATTGACATTAAATAGGGCACCATCGAAATCCGTTGAGACGACACCATATGAACTGTGGTTTGGCAAGAAACCCAAGTTGTCGTTTCTTAAAGTTTGGGGTTGCGATGCTTATGTGAAAAAACTTCAACCTGATAAGTGTAACATCCCAATTTTCAATTTGGATGTTATACATAGGTCATCATATGCATATCATATTTGCATTTGCATTTGGTTGTGATCCTAGAAATCTTAAGCAACTCAAGGACCCAAGGAGAGAGTTGGAGGTTTCACAAATTTTCATATTTGAATTTATTTCAAATTTGAAGAAAGGATCAATTTGATTTTAATATTTTCTCTCCAATTATTTCCAATAACAAAAATAAATGAGAGAAGATAAAATGACTTCTTGAACAAGAGAGAAATATTGGAGAAGAAATTTTAAAATCAAATTATTATTTTATTTGTATTTTATTTGAACTAGAGAAAAACTTGCATTTTAGGCCAGAAAAATGTTCATCGTGTCCTAAATTCTAGGTTTGGATGGTGAAAATTGTTTCTGGTATTTTTAGATTTTTTTTATATTTTATTAGGATTTTCCTCCGCGGCAAAATTTATTTAAAAAAAAAAGTTTCATGGGTCAGCCCAGCCGCAGTTGGGCCACGGCCCAACGCGCCGCCGTCTTCCTCCCACTCGGGACCGGAGAACCGAGTGCGCCCGCTGCCGCCGCCGTATCCGACCAGGACATGGGCACGCCGCCACTCCCGCAAGCCACCCCGCCGCCTCCCTCCCCTCCCCTTAAATAGTGACCCCGAGGCCCCCTTGGGACCCCGAGCCAGCTGCCGCTGCCCGTCTAGCCGCCGCCGCTTGAAGTCGCCGCCACTTCTAGCCGACATCGCCTTTAGCCGCCGCCACTGCCGCCCGTGTCGCCGCCCCGCACTGCCACCCCGCCTCGCCGCCGCCTCTCGCCATACTCGCAGGAGCCACTGCCGCTTCTCGCCGGTTTTTGTCGGTTTATTAGGAAAAAACCTAGATCGGTTTTTTAGGGTTTCGTCGGTTTATTTTTCGGTTAGTTCCGGTTTTCTGGTTTTATTTTCGGTTCAACCTGTTTAGCGAACGTTCACCCAATCCTCTCTGTTAATGAACGAATTCGTTCATTAGTCTATGTTAGCGGACGTTCGTTCAATAGATTTTTCTTTTTATTTTAATTTTCGGCTAGGGACCTATCCATGAATAGTTTTATCACAGATTAGTCCCTGAACTTCAAACCCTCGTTACATTTTGCTCGTTTACCCAAACTAGTGAAACCAATGCTAAAATCTTCGTCTTGTTTCCCTCTTTCCAGACAATCAACCTGAACATGGTTTTGATAATTTAAAATTTGGTTTCAAGCAAATTTGAATTCAAACTTTTTTTATCGTAGTTTGAGTTTCGTAACTCTGATTTGACTGATTCTTTTTGCAAATCGAAGCTCTTCTCTTGAACTTTCAGTTTGGATCTTTTCTCTTGAGTTTTACCCTTGCATATCATGCTTGAGTTCTTATGTATGCTATTGTTTGTTCACGATAGAGTTTCCGGAGTGCGAGGCTTGCTACTACAAGTCACTAGGGTTTTCAGATCGTCAGCAAGGCAAGTAACACTTTGATCATATCCCTTAATACCCAAATTTTATGCATTAGTTTCAACCCTCAAACATTTCATGAGTAGGATCTGTTAACATGTGGGTTTTGGTAAGTAGTTGAGGAGGTAGAACCTATTGCCCTTTCATATTCAAACCCCTGGTTGTTACTACGTTATGCTTATATTGCTATGCTATGCTCGTAGACGTGGATTGATTTGAGAGATTCATGAAAGATGTGAGAGTTATTATTAATTAATGGTTAACTTAAGGTGGCTACTTTAATACACATCTAGGTGGATTGGTTGGGGCACCCTGGAGCACCCAGTGGTTGTCCGGGCATTTGGAGCAATCCAGTGTTGTCCTAGGATATCCCGGAGTACCCATGTGATCATCCTATGGTTTGTCACCCAGGCTCAAAGGGGTCATAAGATTGTTCATGCTAGAAACTTCCGTGTGCAGCCACAAGCCATTAGGGGCTCTGGCATAGTTGAGTAAGTTGTGGGAAACCTTTCCATGATGGGCTAGCAGATGTAGGGGATTGTAGGTGTACCAGCCTATCAATCGATTAAGGGGACCTCTTCGGAAAGACTATGTCTCTCTCATCCGTTTCTCAAACACCATGTAGTGCGAGAAATACAACGGAGGAGATCGAGTCTTGTGGGGAAAAGTGCACAAACCTCTGCAGAGTGTACAAACTAACCATGGTTAGCTGTGTCCCCGGTTATGGACATCTTCAGTATCTGGTACTTGAATTATTGATTTGATCTCATCACTTCACTTAATTAAATTGTTGGGTTATAACTATTATTTTGGGATTGAGTTGGAGGAACCTTCTCAATATTATCAACAAACTTTGTAGTTAAATAAAATATATTCCTTTGTTGTAGGTAAAAACTAGCTTTATGCAAATGATAACCATAGAGCCTCCACCGGCCATATATGCATGTAGTTATAGTTGTTATTTGTTCTTTGCTCTATAGTGTTATCTTGCTAGCATATTCCATGTGCTGACCTACACGGGCTGCAATGTATTATGTTGCAGAGTTTTCAGACGAAGAGTAAGGTGTGCTAGGTCGTTTTCATGCACTCGGTTTTGTCGTGGAGTTGGATGGACTCTACTACCTTCGAAGCTTCCGTTGTTATCTTATTTAGA